>NC_091826.1:39275116-39460116 GCF_038994185.2 Dermacentor albipictus
TTAATGCTCTCATGCACTGGGTTGAATATGGTTGCGTCATATAATGGACACTTCAAAAGTTGAACACCTCGGTGTCGCGAAGTTTTTGACAGCTGAAGGTGCTTCCAAAACAGAAATCAATCGCCGTATGGCTGCCGTGTACGTTGAACACTGCATTTCATTGACCACTGTGAAGCGTTGGAGCAAACGGTTCAAAGGACGTTGCAAAGACATTCCAAGACAGGGCCAAAACCATCGTGCAATCACCCCCCAACACAATTTTAAAGGTTCATGAGCTGCTGAAACAAGAATGGAGGATAAGCATCGATAAACTGGCAGACCGTCTGAACATCAGTCACGGTTCGGTTCACGCCATAATTCATGAGCTTCTCGGTTATCGGCTCTTTGGTGCGCAATGCATCGCCAAGATTTTTATCCATCGCGAGAAGACGGAGAAGTTTTGCGCTGCCTTGACTCATCTGATCGGGTATCACAATGAGCATGACGACTTGTTGTTTGCAACTGTGATCGGGGACGAACCTTGGTGCCACTACTACGAGCCTGAAACACGACGGCAAAGCTTACAGTGGAAACATTCCAATTTACCACGCCCAAAGAACGTAAAGGCCATCATTTCCGTTGAAAAGGTGTTGTTGACTTTTTTTTTTCGATCGACAGGGTCCATTACTGATAGAATTTGTTAAATCTTGAGAGGCTATCAATTGTTTCCGATATTGTGAAACGCCAGAACGGCAGCGTGTCGCAATCAAGAACGAACAACGTGGAAAATTGACGAATGGGGTCACTTTGTTCCACGACAATCGATGTCCCCACGTCGCTTATGTGGTTAATACAAAACTGGCAAAGTTCAAGTGGGAAACGCTGCAACGTCCGCCAAACAGCTCAGACCTGTCACCTTGCGACTTATACATTTTGGGGCAACCGAAAAAACAGCTCAAGGGAACCAGATACAGACTTTTTGAAGCAGTAACCCAAGGAGTTTTATAAGACGGGAATCACGCAACTCGTTAGTCAATAGGACAAATGTCTAAATACTCATGAAGACTACTTTTAAATAAAGTATTCCGTTGTTGGCTCATTCATTTGACTTGCCCTTATATATCTTGCAGAACTCTTGCTTTTTATACGTGCTCTCTGTCGCAACTATAACTTCGGTGCAATTACTCACGATACACGACAAGGGACAGCTATTCCTGCGTAATACATTGGAACAAACGACAGCGTCATTGAGATTTTTCACTGGCCATTGCATATATACAAGAATGTAAGCACGGTTCTTGGATGACAAAGTTTCATTAACATATTTGTCCTCAACTTGCTCAGTTCATTGCCTTTTAATTTTTCATATCAGCGGCATGCACTGCTTTCCTGGTTTCGAACTGATATAGTTCTAAAGTTCGTGTGATATTTTCTTTACTTAATAAATAGACAAAAAAACATGGAAGCATTGACGTCAGTTATGTTGGGCACAATTTTGGCACATACGAGTATAATATTTTATGAAAAAATACATATTTTACTTGTATTTACAGTGCGTAGCTTTCAAGAATTCGTTTGCAGCATCTTTGGAAATGACAATGCAGTTATTATTCATGTATTTGATCCCTCGATAAATTGTTTAAGAGGAAGCTTTTGCTCGGGCCGAATCCGACGCGGCCTATTCAAATACTTGTAAAACGCAGAAACGCTTTTCTGAGATAATCCTGCTAATCTCTTTCATTGAAATTGGTTGCATTTGAGAGAGAAAGTTAAATCCTAGTGTCTGTTGGAAACAGAACTTCGATTTAGGGCCTGACTTTTGTTTAAAATATTTTGGAAAATTCGAAAGTTTGAAGAAATAGAAGCACGACGTTTACAAACTAATAGCTATGCATGAAGAACAGATATTATGGTTCTGTAAACGGCATTTATTATAACAGTCAAAGCGGACAAGTTTGCTATGTCAATTTGTATCTTACCTGGATTGGTCACGTTGTGTACAAGGGTTCTGCAAAAGCCGTATTTTCACAATACTAAATTTTTTTGAGATTCATGTGTAACATATCTATTTTGTCCGCTGTAGATGTACTATTAGATGCAATTCACAGAATTGTGATATCATTTTTCATTGTTGAGTCACGGAGTTCTAAACTTGATAATGTCGTTTTCTGAAAATTTTCAGTTTTGGCCAATTTTTAATAAAGAATTGACCACCTAAATGAAAAATTCGAAGCCAGTAGTCACTAGAATTCAAATTTTTCTTTTAAATGCAATAAACCTCCTCAAATTTGGTGAAGTGGTTGCAGGGAAAAACGAATTCCCCTTCTACATGTACTTAAATAGGAGCACCCGAGCTAAAGCTTAGCTTCATATGTATATATACATGTATATATATATATATATATATATATATATATATATATATATATATATATATATATATATATATATATATATATATATATATATTGGGCCAGTGGCGTAGCCCCCTCCGAACAAAATTTCTGGCTACGCCACTGGTAGCGACGTAGCGTAACCAAAACTTTACTGGCTTGAATAAAAAACAGGGAAGCTTTAAATGAAGAATGGTCCTCGGGACAAATTTGACACTGCGTAACCTTGATATAAATCGCACCAATGCGCTATTTCCGTTTTAAACCGCATCGATCACATGCTACTCTGTGCAGTGAGTACATTTAAGTGAGCCACCATCGGGTACATGCGTAGTCGGCCATACCTTGGCTTGCAACCAGCCTCTTTTCGAGACGTTGCACGTGCATTATTACTGTCGTGCTTATAAACGCGCGTTAAAGAAATACGAAGGAATAGTGATATGCCCCATAACTCGCATATCCAATAATGCCGTGTGAACTGTGGTAATATGCAGTGTTTGGAACATACATATGGGAAAATACACAGTATGGGATTATTGGATATGGGAGTTATGTGGCATAAGATTTTTGAGCTAGTTGGTCGGCTGCATTAATTCAAGTCATAGAGCTGGGTTGACACGGACAAGAAAGAAGACGATGTGGCATAAGTTTTTTTTTTTAATAGGGAGGCCACGACATGGCGCTTTCCCTTCCTCGATTGTATCAAGCACTGCAGCCTCTCGACTGAATAACACTTTGCTTTGCAGTATTTATCACGGGCTGTTCTTACAGCGAGTGATCGCTCGAGGATCACACGTTTTCACACTAGTGCACTCGAACACATACTCGGGAGCGCTTCGTTACAAAGTGTTCGCTTGGAAATTGCCGCGTATAGTGTCAAATAAGGGCACCGACCACCCCAGTCGACAAGGGGGGGTGAAGGGGCTGGCGCTCACATTCGTAAGACATGGCGGAGTTTTAAACTGGGTCTTGCGTGTGAAAAACTACGCTATCATTAAGAGGCACGCCGCGTGGTGGAGAACTCCGGATTAACTTTTGATCACGTCGGAGTTCCTTAACGGGTGCCTTAACGGGCGCCCCATGCATGGTACACGAGTGTTCTTGCATTTCGTACCCCCCCCCCCCCCCCGCCCCATAGTCGCACCTCGAGCTTAGCAGCGCAACGCGCGGAGGAACGTTGTGGAGACCTGCGTTTGTCTGTCCGCATAATAGTGACGAAATGTTTCACGCTTATCACCGCTCTTCTGTTGCTCAAAATTCGCAACATGATCGCATTTTGTGGTTCGGATCGTTCAGCGTAACTGTTACTTGCCTGGTTTTCCAAGAAAGGCTGCCTTCGTTTTTGCTTCTCTCTTTAAATGGTGTCGAAAACACAACGACTGTGACGTCACTCACCCGGTCATTTCTGTCGTTCGATATTGCCTTCTAGATTGGTTTCCCTTATGCAACCCTAGTCAAATTCTATTTTTCGTTTTGTTTTGACGAACCAGGCAAGTACCAATGCCAAGTATTGAACGATCCGTAACGTAGCATGCGTTCTTTCTGCGAAATTTGAGCAAGAGAAAAGCAACGGTAAGCGGGAAATCAGTTTTGTTTTTCTCTAATGTGCAGCGGTAAAGAAGCCGGTTGCTGTAAAATGCCGACTAAGCTTGAAATTAGCGCAGTTCCAAGAGTGTGTTGCCAGCGAATGTTACCGTGTTGTCATCGCACGTGCCAAACCGTTTCTCCTATCCAGCCTTCCTTAGCCACTGGCTGCGCAGAGCTGTTATCATGTCATTGTAACCTTGTTTTTTTTCTTCTTTTGCGCAAATCGGGGCACGTATCCGGAACTCGCGCGCTGGAAATTTGGAGAAAAAACAAAGTTACGCGCGACATCCAAGAAAAAGAACATCAGTGCATGAGTTTATGTATGAAAAACCAGACCCGCAGAAGCTGAACGCAGTCGGCGCCACGATCTCAAGCAGGAAGTAGATAACAAAAGAAGGAGCGCGCGCGGCGATATACGGGCGACCGGAGCAGAGGTTCCGTATAATATGCCTTCGCCGGTGAATTATTGTCCGTGCGCTCCAAAGCACGAAGATGAAGCGAAACAAAAAAACAAGAGACAGAAATGCTCGTGCCAGATTGACCTCCAGCGGACTCGGGTATTCTCGCCACGTCAAACCTGTTTACGCCCGCCCCGCGCGACATCGCTCGGGGCCAGCTTAGCTAGCGGCAGCGGCGGCCGACGAACGTTTGCTTGGAAAGCGGCCATCTGAATGTCTCTATTTTTGAAAAAAAGGACGCGTCCTACGACACGCGGCTCCGGCAGCTGAGCGCGACGTGGGAAACACCTGCGGAAGAGCTTGCCTGCACACTGCGCCTGTCCGGAGGTGTGTAGCGCAGCTGAGGTGCTGCTCCCCGCGGTATCTGTCTGTTTTTTTAATGCGTAAGCATTTGTATGCCTACCCAATTTGTCAGTCACTCCCTGCACACTGAGCCTGTCCGGAGGTGTGCAGCGCAGCTGAGGCGCTGCTCGCCGCCGTACCTGTCTTTGTTTTTTTTAATGCATTTGTATGCCTACCCAATTTGTCAGTCACCCCCTGTACACTGAGCCTGTCCGGAGGTGTGCAGCGCAGCTGAGGCGCTGCTCGCCGTGGTAGCTCTCTTTGTTTTTTTGTTTAATGCGTAAGCATTTGTATGCCGACCCAATTTGTCAGTCACTCCCTGTACACTGAGACTGTCCTGAGGTGTGCAGCGCAGCTGTGGGGACTGCTCGCAACGGTGCCTCCCTCTCTCTCTCTCTTTTAGTGCGTAAGCATTTCTATGCTTACCCAATTTGTCCGTCACGTAAGAACACACGGAGACAGCGTTGTGTTTGTGTGTCCGCTTCTTTCTACGTCCTCGTTCAGTTGCGCCTACACATTCTATCATGGTTTCAAACCAGCTAGCCCGTCAACGCTTTTTAACTAAATTAACCAGCACGGTGTCACGCGCGCACAGGTAAATATGAAACACACGTCGCTCCATGACAGCGGTAAGTGTCTGGGAAAACGCTGGAGTTAGGAATCGCGGTGGCAACCGCGAGCCAATTGACCTCCGTGCATGTGTCGCTTCAACGCGTACGAAACGTCGGAAGCGCTGCGCATACGAACTTACCGGCACTGCGCGCACTCTGCAAACATCGCGGTTCGCTTTGAAGATGAGGACCGCGCGGGCGCGCATTTTAGCCACGTCGCAGACCGCTTTAAAGACGCGCGAGCGCCGGCAACGCGTCCCTACGGCGTCCGCCAACGGCGTCTACTACGGCGTCCGCGATTCGCGTGGCCAACGCCGTGGTAGACGCCGCGGTTGTCTCCGCTCTGTACGGAGCGGCGGGCGAGGAGGACATCGAGGCACCGTAGCAGCCGCCGGAGAAGAACGCCCCTCCTCCCTCGCCTCACCCCCCTGCCTCGTGCGCCACAGGAGAGGGCACGCAGCCGGGCCGCGTTCCTCGCTCGCGAGATTGAACCGTGTTCGCCGGCTCACCCTCACACTCTTTCACACATACGGAACCTCCCGGTGACGGCAGAAATGCGCCTGGAAGATAGAGATAATTTAATTGAAAGAAGGCAGAGAGGTCGGCCTGAGATAAGGTGCTCTAGCCTGCTACTCTGCACAGGGGGACGGGGAACGGGGACATAAAGATGTGATGAGGGATGATGATCACATAGCAAGAGGGATGCGCAAAGGCGAAAGCTAGTTCAACACTCTGATGATAAACATTCACAAATGTCATCCGTGAAGCCACAATCAGGCTTCGCATCAAGTTTGTAGTCACCAATGTGAGTGAACATAAAAATAGAGGCGTTAGGACGAAGCTGGTGGGGGCCTCCCCTGCGTGAACAGCACAAGCGCCAAACAAAATATTTATAGCATATAAAGAGCTGCGATAAGCGGCTCTAGCACGGCGAGCACTTGTAGGGCACTTTTAGCGGCCGGAGTCTCGAGACCACCGAGAATCACGTGCATTGATTCTGCTAGGTGCTTCAGCATTTTTTGTACACTCTCCTCATTGTGTTCATCTCATTGCTTGCCCGTAGTGTCAATGTCAATATAATTGCTATCGCAATGAAATGAGTGGCTCATACCTCCTTAAGCAAGGACTCATACCCCCTTAAGCAAGCAAAAAAAAAATGGAATCGCTCATGCCCACGTAAGGCAGATGCTACAACAGATCAGCAATGTGAAGGGAACAGTACATACATTAATTGAAATCCCCCATACAACACACAGAACAGCATACGTTTGAATAAAGAACAAGCTCAAAACAAGCATCCGAACCATCAGTAAAGTACTGCATGCCTCCATCAGAAAATGTAGCGATGATTTTGCAACAGCTTCACTAAATTAACACAAGTACACGTTAATTAACACCAAAAGCCTTTGGTTCGACTCCCAGCAAAGGTCGAAGGTTCGAGTGCGTTAGTTAACTATATCTTAACCAACTCTGGCTAAATTACCTTAACATTAATTCACACCAACGGTTGTGGGTTAGAGTGCCATAATGAACTCCATCTTGGTTAAACCTGCCTTATCATGTTCTTTATCGAACATGACAAGCGTACCACCGGTGAGAGTCGAAAAGGGTTTGTACTGGTCGGATCAAGTTCCATAACATTGATAATGACACCGGGCTGTTTGGAGATGCGGGAGTGGCACAATGCTTACTCATATTTAGACAGCCATCAGACGGGTTTCTGCGCGATTTCTTTCTTTTACGAACCCTCCCAGACTTTTCTGACCGCGGCTGCTGCTGGGTGCTGCTGTTGCTGTTCTGCCCGAGAAGCTCACACTTAAAAATGAGAAAAAAAGAAGGAAAAAGGCCATTCAATCACATTCCCGGTAGTGGGATGGAACAGCTGCACCTACATTGTACGTGCCAACGTAAACTAACTGTTTGCGACGATCGCATGTGTCACATTGCGTAGTACGTGTGCTAGCAACAGCACGTGTGGGTGCGCCAGCTTCCCTGATACGCCCAAAGACGCGGGAATTAAAAAAATTATAGCATTTGATTAACCGTTTCGCGAAAAACTTCGCTTCACGTCGATTTCAAGACGCACATTGGATTTGCGTAATTTTAACATGCCGAACCAATTACTGTAGACTAACACAGCATCTCAGCGGCTCCAGTTCAGTTAGGGATCACAGTCTGGAAGTCTCTGTCGAATGAGTTTTAGCCTTGTAACCTAATACAGCATTCAGCGCCTCAACGATGTGGCGACTGGGCAATGTCCGCTTTTAAAACAAGTACGAAAACAGAAGTGCGAGCGAGAACATTACGCAGCATAAATAAACGGGTTTTTGAACCGGGGACAGCGGGCGACACGGTATGGAGATGCGCGTCCGTTACTTCGTGTGTCTTTCCAAACGTGGCTTGCACCTGCCGTCTTGTTTATCTCCCCTTGTATCGAGGGATGGGCTTTAGCCAAAAAGCATCGCTGCTCCATGACGGGCGCTGAGTCAGTGTTGTCGGGAGCCGCGTAGGGCAAATAAATAAAATTTCGAGGACCGGGGTTTCGGCCGTGGGCCAAATCGCGCGCGCGCTTTAGTCGCGCTTGAGACCGCGACCCGCGTGGGGCCGTTTCCTCTAGGGTGATCACTTTCGAGAATGTCAATTTCCACAGGCGCTGATTGGCCAAGCCAGCGCGGAGAGCACCAGTCGCTGCTGCTGCAGCGAGGCGTCGCTTTGGACGCGATACGTCGCTCAAAAGTGAGCGTATTCCCGAAAGGGTCCCAATCGAGAATAGCGCCGCTGTGTAGTCACACGTATCTAATAGAGACTTTTAGCGTGTCCGGTATTCGGGCAAGCGCGGGCGGTTTTCCGGTTTAGCGGGGGCGTCAACGTGAGCGGCCAGACTGGTGGCGCCAGCTGGTGGCGCAAAGCTCAACCACACAAACACAGAGCTAATTACTATATTCTGCTTAGCTGCTGGCGTAAATTTTCGACAGTGGCGTAATGGTGTTCACAATTACGCCGCTGCCGAAAATTTGCACGAGTGGCGAAGCAGGATATGGTGAGTTACTGCAGTTTTAGCTATGCGTTTGTCTGGTTGAGCTCTACAACACCAGGCGGCGTCACCGCTCCCGTTTACGCCCCGACCATCCGGTAATCCGCCCAAACCGCTCCCGTTCACCGGAATAGCGTACAAGCTAAAAGTCTCTAATGTTGCGAATGGCACGACCCATACGCGTGCCTATGGGCTGGCGGACTACACTCTAAGAAATGTTTACACCCTTTGAGCCGTATCTTGCCGCACAACGATAAACGTCATCTGTCTTGCCCGCATTTCCTCTCTTTAACGCTGAGAGCCCGGTACTTCCCAGTAACGAACGGTATATATGCGCGTTATCAGCATGACATAGCATTGCCCACAGGAAGCTAGCAGGCGCGGCGCTTTCAAGAAAGGAAAAGCAAGCAAGGCAGGTGACGATTATTGTTTTGCGGAAGATATACACCTCAAATGGTGTGAACTTTTAAAGTGTAGACCAGTACGTTTGCTGGACCTCGGTAACCCGGTCGGCAAACTGGGTTACGGGAGCGGGTTTGCTGGACCGGGTTACCGGATCCGTGGACGGCAGTTGCAGCGCTGGTAGCGACATCTCGCGACGCTTAGTTAAAGCACAACAGGTCAGATCAAATCAGATCAGTTTATTCGGACATTAACATGTCTGCACAGAACGTGCTCACAGGATGAAGCAAAAGGAAGAAGCTAATAGCATACGTCCTGACAAGTCCTCACCCTGGGTAACACATCAATGGCAAAACGGTGAACGTGTTCATTAAACAAAACAACACAAAAACCCTGCGGTTTAGTTTTGGCGTGGGTAAATTAATCAAAACACACGAGAAAAAAAATGCATCAGTAACATTGCAATGCACGATATAAAAGATAATAGAAGATAAGGCTAACACTACAATCAATAGATATCACAAGAATTTGGGACACCAGTATTAAGGGAAAAAAGCATAATCATTTTCTTTTTAAACTGAAAAATATATTTAGAGGTTACAATGCCATCAATTATTGAAGAATACACATTGCATACTATGGCAATTTCATTATCTATGTGTTGGGAGCCGTAGTTTGTTCGGGTGCGAGTAGAAACGAGACAGGTAACTCACAGGCCATAGCTTATATTTCTGTTCAGACACGTGTTTCGAAAAAAATGTGATGTCCTGCTTAATTTTATTATAGATATGAACAGAAACAGAGTACTTACGGCACTGTGGGAATGGAAGAACATGAAAGGCCTCAAATAAGCGGTCACCCATGGAGGATTTGGAGTCAGAAACTATTTTCTTACGTGGGTGCTTTCGTAGAAGTAAAATAAATATAAAGCGTGGCGTGTTAACGGTGATTGCGCTGCCGAATCTTTACACCAGCAGCCAACTAGAATACGGCCGGTCTCTTCAATAACAGCATCAGCTCCATGTCCTTTATAGTTCACCTCTGTGCCGCATGACGGCGCCACCAACGCGTGTGCTCGCGTAAACCTCTCCGGTAACCCGGTTTTCCGCCAACTGCAATGCGTTTACGGACAAGCTGACACTATTGACGTGCGCGCGCACGCGCGCACGCATAATATGTAAATGAGAACATCGTGCGCTCAAAGTCACAAGCGTCGCGCATAATGTCATTGCACCCCGACATGCGTCGCACTTGTCCCGCTATCTACGCTTATCGCTCTTCCGTTGGCACTGGTGACGGATGGGGAGGGCAGAGGAAGACTTTATTCCGATTGATTTCTCCCCTTCCCCCCAACTCCACTCATTGGCACGTTAATTCGTGCAAACACGCGCCTTGCAATACGCGTTGTGGCGAACGAGTTGACCCTTGTCTCTCCTAATCTTCTCTCTCAAACGCGAACCGCTTTCCACGTCTGCGCGTGTGCGGTCGTCTTACCGAGCGTCTCATTTCTCCCTCCTTCTTTCGCTCGCTCAATGACGCTTCATTTAATCGATGTCACCGCCCGCTTGCCCATTCTTTTACCAACCCGCCCGATAACACGCTCACTCTCGCCATCCACACAGCTGCTTTCAGTATTCACGCATTCGCCAATCTCGACACCCATGCATCCACTTCAATTAGCTCTCTGTTCAGTCGCACGCTCACTCCTTCACTCACTCACCCAGTCACAACACCCATATGTCTATCTACACTTGTGCTTCACCCAGTCACTCACAGCACCTCCACACCCACTTGTACTCTATCTCTCTCTCTCCTCTCTCACTACTACACCCAGATACGCATCTCTCGGCCTAGCCTCTCACTCACCCAATGTATTTACATCCACTGACTGACTCACTGACTAGACACTCACTCACTCACTCACTCACTCACTCACTCACTCACTCACTCACTCACTCACTCACTCACTCACTCACTCACTCACTCACTCACTCACTCACTCACTCACTCACTCACTCACTCACTCACTCACTCACTCACTCACTCACTCACTCACTCACTCACTCACTTCCGACGTCCCTGCATCTGCATTTTGCTCGCACACCGCGTTCTCCCGTTCCCATCGACGCTGGCCACCTCGGTGACGCTGGCTTCTAGTTCCTGGCCACTCCTGGTCTGCCCCTTCAACCAGTCGCCGTCGGCCGCTCCGATTCTCGACGCTTACGTAACCTTCTGTTTTGATACCCTTCCCCGTGCGGAATGCGGCCTCCTGACAGCCCTTTCTTTCGCTGCCGCAGCGCTCTGACCCGGCCGCTGGCAATGCGTCACCGCCGGGAAATGTCAACGTCCCACGCCGCTCGTCAGCGGGGCACGCGGAAAGGGAAATTGGAGAGAAAATAAACAAACAGGCAGGCGCGGGGAGTAAAACTGGTTGTTTCAAATGAACGCGAGCTCTCAGGGAAAGGCTAGACGACGCGGTTAACCTCGCCGGCCAAGTCACTCACGTCTGGCTGCTGTTTCTGGTGGTACGTCAGCCTCGGTCGTTCCCGTTCTGAGGCGAGCTGGCGTTCTGTCGCGACCGCTGGCACTTTGTTCGTTGACTGGTGGACCGTAAGCACCCGTCTCACTGTTCTGTTGCACGTTTGTGCTACTTACTTTCTAAACAGAACCCCTCGTTTCGAAGTGAAAAACAAGAATAACTGGAATGCCAAGGTATTTCCTTGCGCGGACTGGGAATGGATGCCTCGAAACTGGCATCGCCATCGGAATCCGGCACAAGTGAATGCGCCTCTCCAGCTAACCTGTACAATGAATAAATTGCGTGGTACGCGCCGTAAGATAGTAAGTTAAACTTTAATTAGGGAAATTTATTTTTAAATAGTCGATTATGCATTTTGATTTATCGTGCATGTCCGCCTCTTCGAGTAAGCCAGTTTAGGATTTTGCTAGCTGCCACGCGCGATTAAAAAAAAAAACTATTTCAGACAACCGAAAACCAACTATTAGAAACCTGAAATCAGGCGCGTTGTCATGTCTGCCAAAATTTGTCGCCCGGTTGAAAATGACGCGCGCGTAGAATCTTTGCCACCGTTGGGTAGTTGCTTAATGTCTCTCGTATATATATATATATATATATATATATATATATA
This sequence comes from Dermacentor albipictus, assembly GCF_038994185.2. Lineage (NCBI taxonomy): Eukaryota > Metazoa > Arthropoda > Arachnida > Ixodida > Ixodidae > Dermacentor > Dermacentor albipictus. The sequence continues at coordinate 39,287,072 of NC_091826.1, forward strand.
TATATATATATATATATATATGGGCATCTAAGGATGCTGTCATTGATTTTAAGGCATACACGATGACCGAGTGTTTTATTCGACTTGTCTACTATACTTACTTCGTATGACCGTCTACTAATTTGCTATTGCAATCGATTCTTCGCCTTTCAGCTGAAACTGCGCCATCTTTATTTAACGTGCCCAGGAACAGCCCTAAGGTCTGAGTGCTGGCGCATGGTTAAAAAATACATATACAAACACACACAAAAAAGTTGTGTCGACCCAAAGGCTAAGCATCGAGTGTGATATCAATTTACTAGACAAATATACAAATTAAGGACAGTAGTTTTAGCGGCCTTATATAAGCTTGCGCACATTCGCTTACAAACTAAATTAGCAATCATGGCGTCACGCGAGCACAGGCAAGCATGAACACATATCATTCGATGACCGCTGGCGCTCCCTGTCAAAACGCTGGCGTGAGGAAGTGCGGCAGCAGCAGCGAGCGAATCGACCTTCGCGATGCATCTCGCTTCAACGCGAACTAAGCGGCGAGAACACAGTGCACGCGAAGCTAACAGCCCTCGGCGCGCCTAGACTTTGTACCCGTCGCAGATCGATTTCAAGATGGAGCTCGCGCGGACGCGCTCAGTCGTGCCATACGCAGCCGCCTCCGAAGTAGAACGCCCCCCCCCTCTTCCACCCCTCTCAGTCCTTTGCGCGCAATGGAAATGGTGCGCTTCCTCCCCGCCTTCCTCCCTTACGCGCGCAAGATCGAACCATCATCCTCTGCTTACCCCTGCACCCACAGCACACGGCGCGTGTCCACTATGTTATCGCACTTAGACTTATACGAAACATCACAGCGACGGCGACGGTGGAAGTGCGCCTGAATTGACCTTATAATAGCTATCGCAATAAAAGGAATGTTAACTACAATCACCATATGCTTCCATCAACAAGTACCCTCAGTGTCAAGTTGAACGCATGCGTTTGCGAATCTTCTTACTTCTTCGTTTCGAAAAAGAAAGAAAGAAAGGAGGAAAGAACGAGAAAAAGTGAATGTGTGAATGCCTGAATGAAGAAGGAATTGTTACCCACTCTGCAGAAATGGCAGTTTTCATTTGTTAAACACACTTCTTTGTTTAAATATCAGCGGCGATCTCGACACGTCTGCGGTAAAATGACAACAGCAAGGTAAAATTACAAACAGCGCATTCCTCCAGCGCTTGCAATTTGGTGGATGACAAGAAACGTGAGAGAACAAGAACTGCGCGACGGAGTGGTTCAACCCAATAATACGCGCGCAGTCATCGTCATCAGCAGCAGCCTATTTTATGTCCACTGTAGGACATAAAATATACGCGCAGTGTTAAGAGACTAATGAACTTGAAGGAAGACTACTGAGACGACAGGCGCTTCAAGTTTTATTAGGCATGGGATACCAGCTACAACTCGCTCTCAAGTCCTGCTTCAAAGGCAAATACTATTTTTATGCCGGAGCTGAGCTGTAAACTTGATCTTTTTTTTAGAATCTTTTGCAATTGTCAAGAACTTTTCTAAAAACATTCATGACATAAATTGAAAATCCAGTTACGTACGAGATTGTAACTTCCTTTATATCGAACAAACACTATCGCTATCGGCTGACACACTTCGATGTTGGCGAAATGCAAAAAAAAAGTCCATAACCACGCGTTGGGCGCACGTTAAAGTACCCCAGGTGGCCAAAATTAAACTGTAGGCTCCCACTACGGCATGCCTCATAATCAGATCATGGTTTTGCGCACAAAACCCCGGAATAAAAAAAAGAAAAATCGGCTGAGCGGTAGCCGAGAAAAAACGTTTTCTTCGTTACCATGTATTTATTTCGATGGGGGCTCCCGCACTGAAGCTTTAAGCGAAAAGGGGTGAGTTGGGAACGCCATGCAGTATGTAGAAAAAATAATCGGTCGTTTTTTGGAGTAAGCATAACGGGCTCAATCCATGGAAGGAGAAATGCTGTCGAAGGAAGGTAAAAAAAGTTAGGTTGTGTGGTGCGAAATGAGGAAATTAAGCCGCCACAACGTGGAGTCTGCAGATGCAGTTGAGACGTGGGCAATTGCAGATTGCCGGGGGGGAGACCTTCATCCTTCAGCAGAGGCAAAATAACCCGATTACGGTTACGATACAGATAACCGAAGAGTTTTGCCGAGTGGAGGTTATATATATATATATATACATATGCAGCTTATCGCTTTGATAAAGCTAGCCATTTTCCGCATACGCGTAAGATGTGGGTGCTCGGTAATGCGTAACTGTTTTCCGGTTTCTTATCTCTCTCTCTCTTTCCTTTTTATTTCGTTCACGCGTGGAAGACCGCGAACTTAAATTACTTTTTAGGTGTGTTCAAACTCGCGCTGACTTTTTTTATTTCTTCGCCCGAAGATAAATCGCCGCGTACAGACCGTAATCTACGTCATCAAAGCACCGTGACCACCGCTTGTCCTCGGTGACGCGTATGTGATTGACGATCTCGAAAAAGGGGATTATATATATATATATATATATATATATATATATATATATATATATATATATATATATATATATATATATATATATATATATATATATATATATATATATATATATTCCCCTTTTTATATTATATTTTTATATTATATTTTTATATTTATTTTTTATATATATATTCCCCTTTTTATATATATATATATATATATATATATATATATATATATATATATATATATATGTGTGTGTGTGTGTGTGTGTGTGTGTGTGTGTGTGTGTGTGTGTGTGTGTGTGTGTGTGTGTCCAGAAAGAAACAACCTTGAAGCATGTAGATGTCCGGCAGCTGGTAATTGCGTCGCTAGCAGAGCCGATTTAAGCTAGGAAAAAAAAGAAAAGAAGGAAGGAAGGAAGGAAAAAGTGGAGAAGGAAAGGCAGGGAGGTTAACCAGTTTAGCTTAACCGGTTTGCTACCCTACACACAAAATAAGAAAAGAAAATAGAGGAGACAGTGCAGGTAGCAAAAACTACAGGAGCCCTCGCTGCAGCGCCGTTAATTGCTTCATTAATGTTTGAGCGCCCCGGAAATAACCTTCTCCGCGAGGTCCGGCGGACTTCACCGCGCCGCCCGGCGCGAATAAGAAATGCGGCGTGGCGTGCAGTGGCTCGAAACGTGAAGGGTTAAGATAGCCTTGAGAGAGCAGTGGCTCTCTAAAGACGGGCAGATTTAGATCGGCTGTCGCGCTTAGTTTCCGGTTCCGTCCTGGCGCTCAGGCGATCCAGGTAACGGAGTGTTGCATCCAAACACGTGTAGTAGTAACGCGCTTCGAAGAAAAAGCGGAGATCGTCGGTTGCGACGGCATTTCACAGGTAATAAAAATGGCTGTGGCTTAGCTAAGGTTAAGCCCAGGATGCGAAGCATACTAGCCTTTATTTTAGTTGTTGAACCACTGTTTAGCCTGGTGAACTGCTGTTGCTTGGCTATATTTGGTTCGGCTAGACGAAGAAACAACTCATGCAGGCGAGCGCACGAGCTGAGACCCGGCTATGTAGCTACGCGGCCGCAAGCGAGCGCACGAGTTGAGCCTCCGCTTTTGCAGCTGCTATGACGTCATATGGTAGCTACGCGGCCGCGCGCGGCGCAGCAAGGAAGAGCGTGGTTGTGCGGCTAGTATGCTTCGCATAGAAATGAATAATAAGTAGGTGGTGGGATCCTTTCAAGGCCCGATCCACACGTTCGAGCTGCTGAGCATACTTGCAACGCGGTATATGTGCAGCCAACATGCTGCTTACGGAGCTTTGCTACGGGGCGTTTACAAAACGTGCGCACAAATCTCTTCAAATGTTGAGGCGAAGTAAGCCTCTCTATGGAAAAAAAAAAATCCAGCATCGTTGACGTTCCGCCAGAGACCATCGCTTGAAAAAGCGCTCGGCATTTTCTTTTTCGCCTCATTCGCTTTTGGCGTCGCCACGTTCCATCGTACGGTGGCAGAGGCGGGTAATATTTTTTAAGCTCCCACCGTTGGCGTCGGGACTGCAATCGACCGGCACCTGGTTGGCTGATGGCAGTGGAGTCAGACGCACCGTCGTTATACCCGAATCACGGTGATCTCGTTCAATACGACGCCCAATGCATCAAACGCAAGCCCGCCGTCTCACCCCCGACTCCGTTCGGTGCAGAGAACGCGTCGTGTCAGCCAATCAGCTTTTAGCGGGCCGTCGCGTACGCTCAGGTTTCACGCGGCGATGTGCGCTGCACGGAACTGCGTAAGAATTCACCATTTTTTCGACAAGCGCGTCTGGGCGCTCTTACAGCTTGGCTGCAAAACGAGGAAGCCATAGAGTTTCTCACTATAACACCTAGAGGGTAATCTGGCGCCACCGTCTATGGGAGTTTCTTAAGGGGGCACCGTGCCGTCATGGGAATGACGGTATATGTGTCTGCGAGGCTCGTGTTGGCTGGTGTTGTAAGAGGCTTCGTCTAAAACGTGGATATGGCTACGCAAATAACGCGTTCTCAAAGTAAAATCTTCATAAAATGTTTCCATTCACGCATATTACATCTTTACTCACCCACGATGCATGACCAAGCGAAGAAAAGCAAGAACAGACGACCAACTGTTTCAAAGCGAGCGCGAACCTTGTCGTCTGTCCTCCAACTTTAGCGGCCCGCTGATACTTTTTACGTAACATTTAGTCGTACACACAATAACAAGTTCTCATGGTTAAACAAAACATGTTTTCGCGCAATAATAAAGCTAAAACAGCTTTTCACGTGCCGTTCTATTAGAAAATGAATCATTGTGACAGACGGAACGGTACTTGCCAAGCGCGTCTTCAAGGTGTCCTGTCTCTACGAGAACGATGCCAATCCGAATCCACAATATACCGGCATTCTCATGCATACCACAGCGCAGCAGCGCCAGATTTCCCTCTAGGTAATGTAGTGAGAAACTCTATGGAGGAAGCCACGTGAGCGCGTCCCCGTGGATTGCCTCGATCGAGGGAAGCGTTCTACTTTTCGCTGCTCGCGCCAGCTTCTTGTGCGCATGCGCGTACTGACGTGCCAGCACTGAGTGGTTGTGTGGCAGAGCGCTGTAGCGTACACACCTGTCCGAGCGGGGCGGACCGTACAGACGGTGCGCTAAAATTCTACCATTCAAAAGATGAAGATGAAGGAGGAGGAGGAGGAGGGGCTCTCGCCCATTGTGTCGCTGTGAATCCTTCCGTGACCGAAGCTTACGTTCGGACGGCACCGAGCTATCAGCGGCGGACAATGGTAGCCCCTTTGTTCTACTTCTCCTTACCGGTTCGGCTGACGCGTCCCGTAGCTTTCGCCGTACTGCACGGAGTTGGTCAGGTGAAGCATACGACATTACAGGCCCCGCCGTTTTCCAAACGCCCGTGTAGCGCCCTGTCATTTGTCGTTTCCCGCCGTTCCCTCCGCCACACCCTCCCTTCTCAGTGAGCACGCGCGCCGCAGCGGTGCGAGCTTGCGTGTGTTCTTATGTGTGTGCGTGCGTGTTTATGTGTGCGCGCGTTTGTTTGTTTGTTTATGCGGCCTTGTGTAAACAGACGGTGGTGCGCCCGCAAGGCGCCCCGCGCGTTATGTACGTACGTCCGGGGCTCTCTGCCTTCCGCGGGATTGGTTGTCGCGATCAATCACGAGGATTTGCGCTTCTGGTGCTTCGAGATCACGAGAAGAGGCCCGACGGGCTTTGCTTGCAAGGGGGTGCGGCCGAAAAAGATGGGAGCTCTTCCTGGATAGATGACATTGATCGTCGAGTATAGAGCTGCTTTACGGCCGTTCGAGCTGGTCGCGCGTCGCGACGCTTGTATAGGGGGGGACGGTGCCGCGCGTTTGTGCGCGTTCGATCGCCGAACGCGGTGCGGCATCTGCATAAAGAATGCATCGTCGAGTAGGCTGTGCGTCGGGGCTGCCAATGTGTGGTGGTCGAAGCTTTTCTGGCGGCCCGGTTTCTTTGCCCCCACGCGTAGCTATACGGCCTTGCTTTGACGTCGGTATAGAGAAAAAAAAAAGAAAGAAAGAAGGCGCTGATTGTAAAAGCTGTAGAGGGCCACATAATCTTTACTTGGCATCAGGACCTGCCGTGGTTGCTCAATGGCTATGGTGTCGGACTGCTGAGCACGAGGTCGCGGGATCGAATCCCGGCCAGGGCGGTCGCATTTCGATGGAGGCGAAAACACCCGTGTACTTAGATTTAGGTGCACTTTAAAGAACCCCAGGTGGTCGAAATTTCCGGAGTCCTCCACTACGGCGTGCCTCATAATCAGGAAGTGGTTTTCGCATGTGAAACCCCATAATTTAATTTTTTAATTTTTTGACATCAGGCACATATTCGGCTGAAGCCGGAGCCCGCGATAGCCACTGAGAATTTCTGTGCCGTCATCAGCTGTTGCGGGAGTCTTTCTCAAACGTCATTAAAGCATACGTATAGGGGTTCCCATAAAGACCGTTAGGCAACGTTCGAATACGGCCCTCCGCTGACACTCTTGGCGCCCGCCCTCTCATCTAAGTTCCGTTGCAACTTTGGCCATCAATTACGGCAATCTGGATTTCACACCGCAATCTCTGGGGCTCTCAACTGCCTGTGCCCTATAGGCTCCCTCCGTTCCTCCACCGCTGCACCTCAGTGTAACGCGCTCCCGCGTGCCAGTGGCGACCGTTTCAATATCGCCCGGAAGCTCAGGCTTCACAGGCGGGCATACTATATGCCACGCCAATACCGTCACGTGACGACTGTTTCTAGAACTCGCTTGTATACGTGCGCTAATTCACACTATGGGGCGGCACTACTCAGTAATGAATCTCGGCAAGGGCGCGGACGGGGGCTGAATTCCCCGAGTGGCCTTTCTCGCAGCCGACTGCTACAAAAGAAGCAGGGACCAGGGTCGGGGTATTCTGATGGTATCTAATTCGAATGATGTATGGGAAAGTTAGAAGGAACGAGCTCGCAGCTGTATGTAATGTACTTTGATATATTGTATTATACTTTATTATTTGATGTCCAGTAGCAGTGGCTATGCAGTATTTGCTTTTAAAAGCAGAGTTAGATGCAGGCATTTAGGAATATGTTAATTCACATATGCAATGCTCAAAATACGATTAGGATATTCAGTACCTCATTCTCCTTGTCTTTTGAATGCGGCATTGAATGCGCCGATGCTGCAACAGAAGGAAGCACGCCAACATGATGATGATCTGCGGCAATGTCCTCGTCATCTTGATAAGACATTACTTGCGTTAAGAACGCAGGACGCCCCGCCCACGCTGTCTCCTACGAATCGGCCGGTCGACCGGGATCGGTGGATGACCGCAAAGATGTGGAATCGAACGAAGTGAATTCTTGCGTTATACAATGGCCGCGGCCGAGTCCACGCGCGAGACATTTGTGAACACGCAGAGAGCGAACCAGGAAGCACGCCCTTGTACGATGACGCGATCGATTTATGACAGGCCTACTTGATAGTCTCCGTTCGCATCTTCACGGCGACCGAGTTTACCCAGGCCGTGTGCACACCGCTTTCACTTCTCCTTCGCCTGTACGAGGGTACACACGGAGGTATGTAGGAAAAGGGATCACCCGAATGGCTTTCATGTGGTCGTAATGGCTGAACAGAGGTGCCAACGCGTGAGTGGGTTCAGTGACGACGATCTTTCTTTGTTCTTTTTTTTTTTAAAACGGGAAACGTATGAAGGTACGAAACGTTGTTACGTACGAACGTGTCAGATTCGAATCCGCGCACCATCAGTAATCGTTTCTCAAGAATGAATTCCGCCGTCATTTTTCACGTTGCTCACGGCTGCAGCGTGTGCGGAGGGCATTCGTGGAATATGCGGTGTACCCATACCGCGTGTAGCAACACTTGCTCCGTATCTTTTATTTCTTCATTTTTTTTTTATGACAGCAGTGAACACCCACGCAAGAAAAATGAAGAGGCGTCGAGCACAGGCAGCAGCGATCACCTGCATCGTCTTCCACATTGAGAAAAAATATATATATATAAGAAATAGAGAAAAAGAGAGAGGGAGGGAGGGAGAGACGCTTGTGAAACGGATCTCGAATCTTCATGATCTCTAGGTTCGCTTTCGAGTTGGTTTATATGAGCAGAGCGCGTAATTCCTTCTTTTTTTATTGTTCGCTTGGGTTTTCCACGCGGCACAATGCCAGAATGAAATTAAATATAAGCATGTAGGCCCGTTTCATGCGGCACTTCGATTTTAATTTTGCCGGTCTTTGCGGACGTGCCATATGTGCATGCGTCTCTCTGTCTACGAGTGAGTGAGTGAGTGAGTGAGTGAGTGAGTGAGTGAGTGAGTGAGTGAGTGAGTGAGTGAGTGAGTGAGTGTGTGTGTGTGCGTGTGTGTGCGTGTGTGTGTGTGTGTGTGTGTGTGTGTGTGTGTGTGTGTGTGTGTGTGTGTGTGTGTGTGTGTGTCGGAAGCCGTGTGTGTGTGTGTGACATGATCTTGGATTGTAGCGCGAAGTGACACGGACACAGACAGGAGCAGACAGGACGAGCGCTAACTCTCGACTAAATTTTTATTAAAACGAAGAACATATCAAGAACAAGCTCCTCTCTGTGTCCGTGTTCACTTCGCGCTACGATCAAAGATCATGTTACCGTGTCAAGTCGCCCAACTTTCTATCCTTTTGTGTGCGTGTGCTAGAACGTCTAGTCGGCTTGCTGACTTGCGCCGAAGAAATTCTGCTCATCTGGATTTCCTTTTCTGATGAAATCAGCTTCCGCAATTTCCCGGGTGAGCTGTGAGCAGTGTCTCGCTAAAAGTTGCGTAACTTGCGTATGATTTCATCAGAAAACTTGGCAGTATTTGAGTTAGTGCGCCCGCAATCGCGCTGGCCCCTGGTGAAGTCGCGTTTCTAAACAGATATAAATCGTAATGCTTAATTTTCATATTTTTTCAGGTTCAATGACTTGCTGTTGGAACACCTCATGTGACTGTCGTACATTTTCTGCGCACGCCTCTTCTTGTATATATACACACGATGTGGCAACGCAATAAAATATTGTTGGCAGTCAGCGCTGTGTATGTCGCGTATCGCTGTCCTTGTCCTTTGCGCTGTACGTTATTTTTGATCGTGAATTACCAACTAGCCCAAGCAACCGCCCTAGTTCGTTTGCACGAGCGCGCTATTGCTTTTATTATTGTCATCGTCTCGATGTGCGCGCGTACACTCTTTCGGCTTGTTGGCCATTGATCTGAATTTTAAATAAATGCGTGTTCCTTTCTCGTTCCTTTTGTTCCCTTTTTGCTCGCTAACGTAGAAAGAAATACACGACGTGGTTATAGTGGAGGGCATTAGTGGGTCACGCGGAATTTCTCGCGCTACGCAAATAAGCTCGTTATTATGTGCCCCTTGTCGTCGTCATCGGAAGCCGTGTACCTCGGATCGGCACAGAATTCGCGCGCGCGCGCGACACGATGAATGCTGTTTGCATGAAACGCCCAGCGTGCCAGCGACGCAGTTCGTGGAACGCTCCAGAATAACTCTCGGTGTAGCGCAACACACGTGTTTTTAATACGGTCGCAGCGTAATTCGCCCACCGTCTCTAGAAGAGAGAAAGAAGTTTAATGATACGAAATGCCGAGAGGTCGGCCTGAGGTATATTCCTCTAGCCAGCTACTCGGCATCGGGTAAGGGGAAGAGGGAAAGAAAGAGGGAAAGAAAGAGGGAAGAAAGAGGTGCATGATGGGCGACGATGACGGTACAAGGAAGATGTAGAACATATGGCATGCTATTTGCAATGCTCAAAGTCTGCAATCCAAGCCGGTAATTTTTAAAAAGTGCAGTAATGCCTTGATGGCCTTGAAACTCGACTGAGCATCCGGCCAAGGGCCTAAAATAACCTCCTCCGACAACGGTGCGCTGTCGAGACGCGTAAGGTCCTTGACCAACCTTGCACGCTCTTCCACGTCTCTATGCGTATATAGCTGCCACCGGCCCTGAGTAGCACAGTGACTATATGTCGTTCCGCCGCTGAACACGAGGTCGTGGGTTCGAATTCCAGCCCCAGTGTAGCCGCGTTCGGAAGAAAATGAATGATGATATGCGGATTTTATTGGTGAAGGAGATGAAGTGCGGATCGCCGAGACGTGCTTGCTTGTCACTTGTTGTGCCTTGCGGAAACTGAAGTGACCGGAACGAATCCGTAGTTGTTTGTGTTGATTCAGAACGTGAAGATCGATCAGTCGATCAATCAGTCACGTGATCAATTAATTAATCAATAAACTAATAAATAATCGGTGGATCGATTTTGTGGTGACAGAGAAGCTGGACGTCACGTCATTTCGTTCCGCATTTCCATTCCGCAGCTCGTTAAATGGTTGCGAAAGGAGCCGATGCAATTTGTCCAAGTTACAATAATGAAAGCAGTAAAACGTCTGGTACTCAATCAGTCAGTTATTGTCACAGGTGACTGATAACCGGGGCAGTGGTAGGACAGGGGAAGTGGCTGTTGGAGGCCCCACACTTCAAAAAACCAATTGCAGAATGCCTCTCAAACTGGAGTTCTTTTTTTCTTTTTTTTTAAGTTCTTTCTTGGCAGGTGAGAAAAAGGACTGACTACGAATTAAGAGTGCAGGTATATGATAAGACACGCACGTGCCCTTCTCTTGGCATCTTGAGCACAGAGCTAGAAAATTACTCGCGCTCGACGTCTCCTGCCTATGGTGACAGATCTCATTTCTTCTCCTCATCCCCCCCCCCCTTTCTTCCTTCTCCCTCCTCCCTTCTTATCTTGCCCTTTGGAGACGGCCTTCGGAAGGGGCGGGGGTCTTTTGTGAATAGTGTAAATCTACTCTCCGTTGCTTGCGCAGTGACGTATGCGCCTTTCCTTTGACGCCATGTGCGAGGGCGTATGTGCGAATACGTGGCTTGACTCGACTTGTAGCGCAAAAAAAAAGAAACGAACAGAAAGGTCAGGCGTTTAAGTGGATCTTCGTCGTTCTACCTTCGCCGTAAGCAGATAAAACTAGCGAAAAGAGAGGGAGGGAAGGGTGAAGTTGCCGCCGCAGGAACGGGCGTCAGCGGACGCACGAAGCAGGGGGAAAAAGGGTAGGAATGTAGGGAATTGATTTGGGAAGAGCGTGGCGAGAAAGCGAGGATGAACGGAGAACGGGAAAGAAGTTGGGGAGATGTCAAGCACTTAAGGAAAAGGAAAATCGCGGGGTAATTTAATCTGGAACATGGATATATTAAAAAGAAAAGAAAAAGAACAGACAGGGGTCGCACAAGGCAAAGTGGAACTGCAAAGGTGAATTTAGGACAAACAAGAAAGAAAAAAAATAGGGCAGGCATTTGCCGTATTAGAAAATTCCCACTTCCCCCCTCAACCTTTTTCCTTCAATTTCTTGAGCGACTCGTCTTAGGGCGGCGGGAACAAATGAGCAGAACCAATTCGGCGAATAAATACTCCCTCTCAAGATCGTCGGAAGATAAAGGGAATACTACGAACAGACGATTGGGCGAAAAGGGATTTGAGAATTGCGGGAAGGAGTGGACCGTTTCATTTGCCTTTGTGCAAGTCTCAACGCTTCCCTACGTATATGATTTATTCTCTTTCTTTTATGGCATTGTTTTCTTTGCTTTCTCGCCGTTCTTGGGCTGTACATTTGTGCGGACATTGACGAAATGTTTCAGCGCGTTCACTGCATTTGTCATCTTTTCAAACGCATCGATGCCAAGTGCCCGTCATCCGGTGTGTGTGTGTGTGGGCGTGGGCGTGTGCGTGCGTGCGTGTGTGTGTGTGTGTGTGTGTGTGCGTGTATGTGTGTGTGTGTGTGTGTGTGTGTGTGTGTGTGTGTGTGTGTGTGTGTGTGTGTGTGTGTGTGTGTGTGTGTGTGTGTGTGTGTGTGTGTGTGTGTGTGTGTTTCATTTCCTCGGTGCCATCTCTGTGCGTTCATTATTTGCTGTCAGATGTAAAAAAGCTGCTGGCGAAAGCTATTAACGAATGAAGATGCACGACGTTTCAAGAAGTTGGAGGGAATGATCGCGTCTTCGTTGTTTATCGCTCAGCATTGCTTCTCTAGACAACAATGACTTCGTTTTATTTAGTGCCTAGCTTTTTTTTAGCGCACATAAAATACATTGTTTCGTTCGATTCGCTTAGCAATACTACTGTCTCACGGCCATTCAAGCTTTCGCGATCTCTTGCTGGTCTTTCTTCTATTTTCTTTTACTTTTTTTGGACGTACAGCAAAATGTCGCTTTCTTGATCAGTAGGATGGAGTTGTGGAACATGAATCATCGCATCCTAGATATATTCCGCTGAGAAATGAAAATTAAATCCATATTGCCTTTCAGTGGAAGCGCAATGTTATATAGCCATGAAGACTTTCGCAGTCGGAAATGATCTCTTTGTTGTTGTTTTTTCATTAGTATGATGCAGGCAAAGATGAGTTGTTTCTCATTAAGACATTAGGAGCGATGTTATAAGTTGTGTGCACCTATTTTAAAGCGACGCATTCTTTTCTTTTTTTCTTTGTCACGAACCCTCCTTGGCGTTTGCTAACCGTGTCCGCTGCCTCACCAAATAGGCAACATACACTTAAGAATACATTACGCGGACAATGGTGGGACCCGGAAAAATGTGGTCCACCCGAAAAACACCGCGATGCTCTAATCATAGATAGCCTCCTATATTTTTCAATGCCTGCCCAGTCGCTTTGCAATGCCCTGGAGTCATTGGTCCACTGCGGCAGCACCACATTACCACTCAGTTAATCCCTGTTTTAGCTATAGCTTGGACAACTTTAGCTGGCCGCCTCGTGCCTTTCGCATGACGTGAGATCCCGTGCGAGGACAGTTAGTTGACGTTACCCTAACCATGCCCTCCTCCCTCCATAAATTGTGACCAACTATACTGGGAAAGTGGCGCCCTCTAAGTCTGGCATTGCGAAAAATGCAGGAGGCTGTGCTCTAGTCATCCAACCGCAATCGCACCCGTACTTATGTAGTGCCTACGCCAGCCCTGAAGCTCCTCGAGACTACTAGTGTACGTAAGGTCGCACCGAGAACACGTAAACGTGCTTTGTTTCCACAAGGCCACAGACGCTGAAATGAAACGGGCGGGTATAAGAGCCAGCCTTACCGCAATTTTTGGGGTCCCCACACCCCTTCGCGTATAGCAGCTCTCTTCATCATTATTCGATAGCTGCCAGCCTGTAAGCCTTGAAAAATTTGTAAAATGCCGCTGATGAAAAAAAGAAAATGGGGAGTGGGGGGATGGGATAGCACGCACTTCTTTTTAAAGCTTGACCTGAACCTACGTCTTCTCCAAGGATACATGCGCGCTTTATTAAATATGACTTTAAACTTTCAACGCAGCGCACTAAGCATCAACAAGCACGGCTCAGCGAATAGTGACAAACAACGCATTGCTTAGATCACAGCGGCTGTTCCCGTGTCTACTTCAGGAAATTAATTCTCGCTATAAACTTGATAGCAGCAGGTTCTTCTCTTCCATTCGCTCACGAAACGTCGAAAAACATTGGACGGAGTCTTCGGGGACCTACGAACGAGACATTTTCCAAATATCCTTTTTTTTTCTTTCCTAAAGCTTGACGCAAGATGCGTGAAATCGTAAAACGAGCACAAATTCGTAAACTTTTCGGAAAATTCGGGAAAGTCGGCAGGTACATTATTCCCTCGACAAACATCAAACACCGCCTTCGTCGGGGTGACGTCACTGTTTCCGACGTCTGAAACTGTGACCACGCACGAGCTGCAGTTTGCGTTGCCGCATATATCTTGCGAACGGTGCTCTTCAAAAAGCAAACATTGCGTGACGTTAAGGTGTGTAGAAACATAAACAATCGACGAGATTACACGCCGCGTATGGTGACATTCGTGCGCGTCGCGTTTATTATTATTTTTTTAGCATGTTATCGACCACTTCACGAACACGCTACTTCACGCTGATTTCAACATGTGCGCTGGATCTGCATACTTTTTACGCTTTTCCCTTTCTTGCTTATACAGCTATCCTAATAGTACGTTTACGCTTGTCTTCTCTGCTTCCTTTTTTTCCCTCAACATGTTTCTTTCCTGCTTGTCTTTTTCACGTATGAGTGACTAAAAAAGACGTTCGCGGTTTTATTTTTTTTCTTTCGTCGACGCGTGCTTAATTGCTAGGCGAAATAGGGTTGCGCTTCAGTTAGAACAACGGTAATCGAAGTATAACCCAAGTCGGTTGGCCAATAGCAGACAGCTTCTTACGTCATTGTTGTTTAATAACTGCGCTCAAAAGGGAAGGTAGGCTACATTAGTGTTTAGCATTGGCATTAGCAATAGCAAGGCACTTTGAAGAAATCGAGGCCACCCCTTACACACGTGCCACTAACAGACAAGCATAGCGACTCTACGAAACAAAACGTAAGTGCAAAGATTCAAGAACTAAGGCAAGCCAGCAGAGGCGTTTCATGTGCGCCCGCGTTAAGTCTAACGGACTTGCAATAACGGATTTGCAATAGGAATACTATTATACGTGCAACTCACGAATGTTGCTGTTCAAGTAGTAGCCCTGAAAGCAAGCACACAAGATAAGTAGACTTCGCTACAATCTACGAATTAAATCTCTCTCGCTCTCTTTTTTTAAGCTAGACCCTGCAAATCAAGTCATATTTCTTAGTTTACTCTTGCAAACTAAGGGCTTTTGTGAATTCGGCCAGTGTCGCCACACTGGTCCGAGTTTCTGCCCACGCTGCATTGGTGACAAAGGCCCCGCCTTGTTCTACACGTGAAGCCCCACGCGAGGAAACGACCTTTCCAGGACCTAAACGAGAAAAAAGGGGGTTAACCGAGGGGCCCGATGTGTATTATTCATATCATAAGAAGCCAACAAGCACTGACACCAATGATGACAACATAGGGGAGAATTACTTGCGCTTAATTGATGAAATAAAGGAACCATAAATGAATGGAAATGAAAGTGGATGTAAAAAAAACAACTTGCCGCAGGTGGGGAACGATCCAACAACCTTCGCATCCCAAGACCCGTCACGCGTAACGCAAAGAGTACAAGCGTGACGCGTGACGCGTGGGTACACGCACGTGCCGGAAGAACACGTGTCTGCTCGCTACTCGAACGTAACGGGGCAGTGGTCCAACAAGGAGTGCAGGTTGGAGTGGGCCATGTCTGGCAAGGCCGAGTGCTGCGTTTAGCATCTGTGGTGCCAGTAGAACCTGTGATGTATGCGATGCCGCTCACATCTAAGGGGAACAGCTCGTAATTATTCGAGCCATTGTGACTACCGCATTTATTCCGCTTTAGGCGCGGAGCGGGTCGTGTACGATGCCTGATGCGGATATGTGTTCGTGATAGGTTAACCTGCAAATGTCAGGTCCCTGTGCGAGGTCGCTGCAAGTTCTCTCTTAGAGAAAACAAACATTTAGTTTTCAAGCCAGTCTGTATTCATCACTTTCCGACAACTTTTTGGTTTTAACTATAACGCCTCAACGTTGATTATAACGCCTCAACTATAACGCCTGTAACGCCTCAACGTCGTTCTAAATGTTAGCTAAATCTTTAACATTTAACCTTTAACATGTATTTGCATGACTCCGAAACAGATATATATTCTAGCACACGTGTCTCGGCCTTGGAGCGTTTCCTTAGCTACTACCCCTCTATTCGTGGCTGTTATTGAATTCCAGCTAGTGCTTGTCTAGTGTACTTGGGTCTAAAGAAACGTATGCATGCTTCACGAAAAACACACTCAATCGTTCTTCTGCCACGCATGCTGCGACAGTGATTATCATCTACATTGTCAAGCGCTTGTTTTATTGCGCCCTCATGCGCCAAGCCCGTGGTCAAACAAGTGAAATGGTCATGTTTGAGTCCTCTAAAAAACATCTTTTATTATCCGTTTTTTAGAACTATAACGTTCCTCTTTCTTGCAGTAAGAGCTCTTTCTTTTGATCTGGTTTGCTCTGATAAGTAAATATTTGAAAATTAGCCGCGTCTTCACATCGAGGCGGCGACAGGTACCACCCTTGCACGATATAAGTTTTCGTCAATTCCTCCAATGTCCTGGCAGGTCTCATCAGCACACTTGTCCACGAGTCCCCCGCGGTTCCGTCTTACCGCAAGCTGTTGCGTATTCGTTTCACCGTTCGGCGGCTTTTCGATCTCGGTGCTTAATGGATCTCCTCTCTATCCTCGTGCATAGAAAGGTGTGAATGGAATGACTCGTGACTGAGACACGAGCAGTCGGTACCATGTCTCGCGTCCGACAGCGCCAAAACGTCATATACACTGTCAAACCTTTCCGTGCAATAATTTTAGAACTTCTGTCCCCAGGCACCCAGTCCTATATCTTCAAGTAAGAAGTACAACGTACGTCTTCGAGTTGTCAGGAAAAAAAATACATCATTTCAAATGCCTCCTTTATACGTCTTCTAGAGCTCGAAGTTTTCCCTTTTTTTCTGCCTCTGACCAGTCGTGCCTGCGCGCGCCTCACTTCCTTTAATTTTCCCTTTTTTGCCCTTTCTTCATCTCTCACGGTTCCCCTCCTATAGTGGAGGGTAACAAACCTCGTTATCCTTTCTGTCTGTTCTTTGTCCCACTCTGTGAGCTTCCTTTCGACGCTCGCTCCCTCTGGCGGCAGGCCTCTGCATCAGATAAGCGCGGGAGCAGACAGCAGCCGTCGCTATCCTCTCGCCCTCTTGTTATGTCGCCAATTTGAAATCCCCCCCTGGGACGCCCCCTGGAATCAGATGGCGCTGTGAGCGCTGCCAAGCGAAGGCGTAAGTAGGTGGAAGCGGCGGCGCGGACTTTGTCAGTCTTAAGCCGGAGGCACGTACGAAAAGAAAGGATGACGGAAATCCTTTCTTTTCCGTTTCCCAATTCATTAGGCGGTGCCGACAAAAGGGGGTCGCGCTGAGAGTTGATTGAGCGTGGCGTCAAAAGGGCGCTCTTTGTGCTAAGAGCCGAGGAAAAAGAAGCGCGCTAACTTTGAGCGACTTCAAAGCGTCCAGAGCACGAGTGATTGAAAAAAAAGGACAGACAAAAGTTGTGTTCACGCCTGTCTTAATGAATTGAACGGGCTTTTTCGCTTGTTCTTGGAAGGAGTGCCTCCCCTCCCTCCTCTTCCGTCCCTTTACACCCACCGCTTCCCCCCTCCCCCCCTTTTTTTCTACGCTTGTTATAGACCGTTCTCGCGACTAGGAGGAACGTAGTATCCAACCTCAATCAATTTTGCACTCGCGCTGCTGTCTTCTTGGTAGTCGTAAGTGCTGATCGCCATTTCTCCCTGCAGCGGCAGCTTGGGGTGGTAGTAGTGTCATGTGATTGTAACATCCTTCGTGTGTAGTTACTGTGTTTTCAGGTGACTGAACGTTAACAGACTGCCACTGCGCTGTTTTCGGTGGCAAGAAGTAACTTTCGTAAGCGAAAGATGCTAGTGGCCGAGCAGTGTAACGTGCATGTTTCGCCGGCGCGGCGTCTGTTTTAGATGTCAGCTCGCAGTGCCGCTCCTCGTTTTTCACGTAGTGCAAAACCCAGGTTTGCAACGTTCTCCGCGTCGATGTACGGCTGGTTTCTTGTTTCGCGCTTGTTGCGACAAGAATTTGGGCTGGTGTTCTTTTTTATTATTGCGAGAGCAAACAATATGGACACTCCAGGCGAATTTCCGCCGTCGGCGTCGCTGTGATGTTCTGTATGAAGTCCGAGTGCGATGCCCATATGCTGTAAGTGCGAGAAAAACATGCTAGGGTGAGCCGAGAAGGATGATGGCTTGGTGCGGAGCCATCTCTTGGCGCGGGCAATCGAGAAAGGCGGGAAGTCGCGCACGTAAGCGATGGGGAGGGGGGGGGGGGGTTGTAGCAGAGAGATGTGCGTTCGTTAAGTGTGGGGGGGGGGGGGGTGAACGGGTATCGCTCGTCTCCGCTTCTACTCCGGCCGCGTCTGCGTATGACTCGGCTGAGCGTGGCCGCGCGAATCTCGGAGGCAGTCTGCGCTGGGCTCGAAGGCTAGCCGACGCGAGATAGCTGATAGCTTCCTGCGCGCTGTGTTCTCGCGCGCCTGGTTTGCGTTGAAGGAAAGAAGGAAGGAAAAAGTGGAGAAGGAAAGGCAGGGAGGTTAACCAGTTTAGCTCAACCGGTTAGCTACCCTACACATGGGAGCGGGATGGGGGGAATGAAAGATGGGGAAGGGAGAGAGAGAGCATATAGCACAGCACACACATCGTCAGTTAGAGTCCGTCACTCTTGCGTGGTACGTGATGTCACTGTCACAGCCGCTTGTCCAATCCGGTCTCTTTCAAAAACCAAATCCGCTCGCCGCTGTTGCCGCTCTTCATCACGCCAGTGTTCTTACAGCCAGTTTCCACGATCATCGAGTGTGTTCATATGTTTACCGTGCTTTTTAAATTATTTAGTAAGCGAATGTTTATAGCACTTTATACAGCCGATGAAACTATGAACTTCCTGCGTAGAACTGTTTAGTAGTTTCCTAACGCTATGAACGCTTCGTCTTTCGGGTGAAACTGCGACTTTTCTATAACAGCAATTGATAAAGCACGACAAAATCAGAGTTTATTCAGAATCCGAGCTTTCATTCTCATTTTCTTTGTTATCAAAGCAAATAGTATACAACGCAGTGAAAAAAAAAATAAAGAGGGCTTTAGAAACACGAGACATCGAGTGGCTTGCGTCACCAATTAGCATTTTTACGCAATCTCTTGCGCCATTCTATATATACCAACGAGACACCGCCAGCCGCTGTCGGATCGTATGCGGCCGCAATAGGATGCTCTCCGCGTGGCTCTCCGTGACAAGTGGTCAATCGCGCGTCTTCTTCTTGTTGGCTGTAAACGCGCTCTGACGTCACTTGCTAGAGACGACGGCTCGACAGTTACGTTCGCGTTATTAACATTAGTCTTCGCCGGTTTTGGCGGAATGCGCAGGACGCTTCATTTCCGTAGCCGCAGCTTCGGTGGTGGATGACGGTCGCGTGGGAAGCGAAAGGCGGGCGGGCCTGTAGCCCTCTGCAATTATCGCCGGTCGGTTTCATGTTCGCGTAGGTGTGTATAGCCCGACGAGCTGCCCCGCGAGTGTACCAGGCCTGGGGACAGCGAGCTCTCCTTGTGTCGCGAACACCCGCACGCTTCCGGCGCCCGCGTTCTTGTACCACCGAGTCGACGCTTGTGTTGCTCCCACAGGGCTTATTCGAAATCTTGCGAAATTTATTCTTGCGCAATTTATTCTAGAAGCAAAGGCTCTTCGCGCAAAACCGCGACTAAGAAATATTGGACGGACACCGTCGGCGACTTTTGTCGATTTAAGCATGTAGCCGTCGCTTCGAGAAAGCCATTTATTATCCTTTCCAGAGGAATGAGGTGCTTGGAGGCGTAAATTGTATTTGTTGCAGTGGGGATATCTAGATGGCGTTTGTTGTCTCAGTGGTTAAATCCGTGTGGAACAGAGGTGTTACCCAACACATCGGTAGGGATAAGGTGCTACAATACCGCTATCAATGAAGTATAGATGACTATCAATCAATCAATCAATCAATCAATCAATCAATCAATCAATCAATCAATCAATCAATCAATCAATCAATCAATCAATCAATCGGTCGGTCGGTCGGTCGGTCGGTCGGTCGGTCGGTCGGTCGGTGTGTCAAATTCCGGCACATGAATCGCAATGGCTATGTGGTTTACCGTGCTAGTACTGCATTCCTCCAGTTTGGGTGGTGGAATGCGAATGGTCCCTTCTTATTTCCGTCCCCTCCCCCCCTCCTGATTTTATGCTTGTAGCGGTCTGTAAATTGATAAATTTCCCTTGTGTGAGACTTGAATGAGTTACCTCTAACTCCAATACGGTTTCAACCCTTCGGTGGTCTACGACGAGCTCGACTCGTCGTCATGTGAGACTCCTTCTTTGCTTCAAGAGGTGTGTACCTCATAGTACACTCTTCCGGTGTCATTTTCGCACTTTACATCACCGCTACTCTCGTCACGATTTCTTTGCTCTGGATGTCGTGACCATGAGCCTGGAACAAACGAAAGTCGACCTCAGACCGTTTCGTCACCGTATCATGGCAAGAAACCGCGACATGCTTGAAGGGGTTGACCAGCGAACGAAATTGTGCGGCCTCTGCGGTATAGCGTGAATTAACGCGAGCCAACTGCAGGGAAAAGTTTCCCCGCCACCGTTGTGGTTGAGTGAGAGGGCCACCCAGAGAGAGACGCCATCGATCGATCTTAGCAAGGCGTCTTGGGCGGTGGCACCTCGGCGGTCGCGAAACGCGCGGCGTGGTTTCGGGGTGCTCAGATTTTGGGCATGCGCTGATGGACCCAGCCACGTTGGAAACTAATGAGCCCGTCATGGCACACGCGCGGCGTTCTTGCATAGTCCGGAACGTTGCGTCGGGCCCCGGAATGCATTTAAATCTGGGTTACCAAACGTCTCTCTCTCTATCTCTCTCTCTCCTCTCTCTCTCTCTCTCTCTCTCTCTCAGGGTTCAGACGAAGGGCTTTATTCTGCCAAGTGTACCCTATCTTAGGAGAGACTGTGGCTGAGACTTAGCGCTTTGTGACGCTTTATGTCTCAGTGAATGATAATTTCACTGTGTGTGACTGCGTGACGCTTTCACAGACTGTTTGTGACAGTGCTCACGCATATAATCTAAGGTAGTTCCTTTTCTCCACCGGATACATTTTTTTCTTCCTTTCTCCTATCTTTCGTACGACTTTTCTCTTTCCGCAGTACGGAGTAGCCAATCGGAGATATCCTCTCGTTAACCCCTGAATTTTGCCTTGTCATTTAGCAATATCTCTGTCTGACCGACGTGCACCGTTACTGTCCGCAGATCAAAGTCTCTCGGACGAAAAACGCAATGTCAGGATACCGTGTCGAATACGTGATTGCACCGCCAGCAGAGACTTTGCATGCAATAGTAATTACACTTTGCGTTTGAAATGTACCTCTGAAATCTATCAAAGAAGCCTCTTGTCCGAAAGCACGCAAATGGCATCTGTGCCTCTTATATATGTGTGTGATCAGTCAGAAAAATATTACTTGTAAGAGCAAGCTGCGCTCATAATGTGCGCCCTGATTCGTGTCCTGTTGTGCGAAGCCTCTTGCGCGTCATATGTCCGATTACGAAACTATAAGACCGGGAAATGCCCACAGGTGTGCGCAGAAATCTCGTTGGTCACAACGAGGTTCGCCGGGTGCTTGCAAGGTGGCGCTGATATATCGGCCCGCGACTGACAATGCGGAGACTTTATTGAGGCTCTGGCATAGCGTCTGCGCCTTGACAGCACGAGTTCGTCAACGTGTGTCAGAAGCGCCGGCTGATGAGCAGGGGCATTCAACGTCAGCGCCCACGTGTGCAGACCTAGACGTCCAAGCGCAAGCGTAGCCTACAAGATCGGGCACCTCTCGCTGCACAATCTCGGAGGCCATGTTCCTGTTTCGGTCGCAATTGTATGTGAGGCTCCCATTTAGTTCTTTTCTTTTTCACCTAATTTGCGAGAACGCGTTTCTCCATGTTTCAGTTCTCGACCAACTTATTTGCGGTCCTTGTAGTATTTCACGTGAAGGAGTCATGTTATAGTTTCCCCTGCCACAGGAAGCATTTATACATAATAATTGCATGTTTACAAAATAATCATTGCATGCCTACAAGATACGTTTACGAAACCCACCTGACCCTTGGATAGTCCCCTTGGGTGGGTGGGTGCCGCTGTCTTCCGTGTTCTTAATATCATCGTCGACGTTAGAAGGTCATCTCGACATCGATTCTAGAAACTGTCTACACTGCCATTAGCATCGGTAAACTGTTTTGCTAGAGAACTTGCCTGAGAACTTGATAAACAAAATGTCCATAGCAGGTTCTAGCAGAGCCAAGTCAACATAATGTAAATGAACCTGCCTGTGATGGCTGAGTGGCTTCAACGTTGCGCTGCTAAGCCTGAGGTCGCGGGATCGAATCCCGGCCGCGACGGCTGCATTTCGATGGCGGCGAAGTGCAAGAGCGCCCGTGTACCGCGTATTGGGTACACGTTAAACAATCCCGGTTGGTCAAAATTAATCCCGAGTCCCCAACTACGGCGTGCCTTCTAATCATATCGGCGCTTTGGCGCGTAAAACCCCAGAATTTAAATTTTAACAATTCAAATGACTTTTCCTCAAAGGTGTATAAGAATAGCTCTAGTATCGACAACGCGCTCTGCAAAAATGTGGCGCGACTGCTTCGTGCACTTTCTTTTTTGTGTCTTGTTCGCCGCTGCGGAGGCATGTTGCATGCAAATAAAAAAATTGACCGAAACAATAGAGTTCTGACTCAACGAGCGAGACTTTTGTTCCACACTTAAGCCCGCGTCGCCAGCGGGGCCACGTAATGAAGATCGATTCCGCACCGAGCATTGTGGAGCACGCTTAACGTTTATCAGCATATTCATTTATTTCTCTTCTTGTTTCTAATCGGCCCGTTTGCAGAGACCTTCGTTCTTTTTTTTTTCCTGTTCGTAGCGTTGACAAAAAAAAAAAAATGATTTCGCGCTTACCGCTTCCCCGTTATTTCTCGATCCTCGCAGAAACATAAAATTTTAGAGCCAGGGTCGTTCACTGTAACACTCGACACTGTTACTTGTCTTGTCCGTGAAAAAAAAAACGAAGAAAAAAGGAAGAAAGAGAAAAAGAAAGGAAGAAATCGGGAATTTGCTTTCGTCTGTGCCCTTCACAGTGAGTGATGTTTCAGACAGAGCGGATATATGGCTTTTTCGACGTCTGCAGCAGGGCAAAACATGGCCTTCGAGATTCCTTCCCATCTATCACTCGGGGGTGCATTTGAGAGGCGTGAGTGAAGGCAAATTTGCAGTTTTTTCCCCTCACAAACCAGGGAAGTAACAGGACCGAGCGCTGTATAGGGAACGATTTGCACCATAAAATGCTTTCTTGCTGCAAAATTCGAGCAACAACAGTGTGCTGATGGGCTAGTTGGTTAGTCATGATGGAATATGCCAGCGCACTTGGAAACAAGGGCGTAACACAGATTGAAAAAGGTTGTTCATACTGTGTTACATCCTTGTTTCGAAGTGCGCTGCCATATTCCATCATGTGGAAAATGCTTTTTCTTTTTTACGGTTTTAACAGAGGACAACTGCACGTAACCAGGTTGAATTGCTTTTTTTGGGAGAGAAGTATATGCCACATCATGCAATTCCTTGTTATCATTCTAAACAGTTCTTGCTGAGTTTCTGTAGCTTTCAGTAAACTAGTATCGGTAAATCTGCGGAAATTTGACGCGTACTTTTCGCAAGGGAACCTTTCCCTATGCTACTCTGCTTTTAAGATCCTGCCTCTGAATGCGAATGACGTGGATGAAAGGTCGGGCATGGGAGCTGATTGGACGACTGACTTTCTCGCTCGGAGGCCAACGATTTTGTAAAATAATTACCGGCGGTGCGTATACTAACGGCTACGAATTGAAGGAAAGCACAGTGCCGTGACGTTATAGCTAACTCGTCGAAATGCCTGCGAAAAGTTAGGAAAGATGGCGGAAAATTGGGAAGTCATAGTGAATGCGCCGAATGACATATGCGAATCGCGCATTTTTTTTTCGTAGCATGGTGGCTGTTCTATTTTTTTATTATAGTCCTACATTCCCGGCTTTTAAGAATGACGAACGTACCAGAAATAACGCAACCCAAGAATGGCCACGGGAATAATTGTGTTACCCCCCTTTATTGCACGAATGAAGAGGGATGGAACCAGCTGGCGCGAGAATGAGACTTTCGTGGTTATATAGGGATGTTAGTGGAGGTGAGCTAGTGGATTGTACAACCGAGCAATGGACGTTTGGTTGCCAAATCTAATGCTATTTAGTTAGGGCGGGCATTAGGCGAGTTAGGAGTGTCTTCTCTAAGCGGAGTCGTAAATGGAGAAAAAAAAAAAGAAAGCGATGGTGGCATAGGAAGCGCCGGAAGTGGGGCATGCGCCTGCTTATCCCGAAGCGAACGTTCCGTTCACCGTTTCAGCTGGGCCGCATGTGCTAAACTCAGCAGCTCGCGGCGCCTCCTACGACGGGCGCGCGGGAAGACAGCGCCGTCATCAAGCCATCAGCCCCTTCTTGGCCCGCCGTCGCTCATCATCCGATCACGTGTCCTTTAACACTAAGCGCTTGGCGCGTGGCCCGCGCATGCGCCCTCGCACCCGGGACCGCACGGCGACGGCGACGGCGAACGCGTGCCTCAAATTGAAAATACGACTTAAAGCGAGTGATTCAATGTTAGTGCACGAGCAACAAACAAGCGTTAGGCCGATGTGACTGAGTTTAACTTTAGGCCGAATATGAAACAAGCTTTAGGAAGCGGATGAAGCTAGTAATGCACCGAAAAAATATGTGGAAATGATTGAATGAAATATTTTAATAATGGAGGTGCAGTAGGTGCGCTACGGAACGAGTGAACAGACCAAGACCGAATTGAAGAATACAGGGTCAGAACGGTCACGTGAATGCAAACCACGAATATATATATATATCAGCGCGCATTCAGCTGAGATAGCGAAGAGAACGTCTGGAGCCACGAACGACGACGTGTAGTCCACGTATTGCTGGGCACCTTAATTCGGTGCAGCCACGTTGCAAACTTGGGGCGTCGGATAACCGCGAGTTGTCGCTATAGGGACAATGGTTGCACTATGATGAGTTACATTAACACTATCATATCTATAGTGAAAGAACTGAGGGGTGAATAAACGGACGAATGAATGAATGAATGAATGAATGAATGAATGAATGAATGAATGAGTGAATGATCGAATGAATGAATGAATGATGTAGGGGTTGGGGGACGTGACTTCGGGATGAAAACCCAAACTTGGGAGTATTTATTCTACATTTATACAGGGAGGTGAGAGATAAGTAACATTCGTACACTCATTACGGGCCGGCAGCAACTCGGACGCTGCGGCCCGCGGCAAGAAGTTCGAGAGAGGTGAAACAGGGAAATCAGGGCATGTCCCAGCACCCTCAGGTCTCTCTGGAAGGCTTCTTATAAGCCCTTCGAGCACTGCAAGTCACGTCATGTTTGACCAATGGGAGAGTCCACTCCGATGACGCCACTTGCAGCCAATGGTAGGCGCCCGTGTCGCGTGGCACACCTGTCGGGGCTCTCTGCGGTCTTGCCACGCAGACTGGCAATCCACTTGTAGGCTGGAGAAGGAGCGGGGGGGGGGGCGCTCGTGCACCTGCTTCATTGTCGGATGCCCACCTGCTCCCGGTGACTCGGCTCCGCAGCGGTGGCAAATGCCTTCTTCAAAGACGAAGGGGGTCGATTGCGCTCCATTGTCCCAGGCCCCCTTCTAATCCCGGCGACGCACGAACTTGTTGCCTTAAACTTGTTTGCTCGGCCGCTTCTCTGGAATGCGCTTTCCTGCCTCTGCATTCCTCAATTAGCTGTGCTGCCACTCGAAGCGGTTTGGGGAACTCGAAGTAGCCTCAGGAACCAGCTCCATATCTAACAGCTCGTCCTCGCCCCGGTTGTTCTGAATGGCCGGTGAACTCAATTCGCTGGCCAGGAGGAACGCAGAAAGAAGCTGCAGGGTACTGGGGTCGAGCCTCGTTTGACGAACTTCGGGATCCTAGGCCCTGGAGAACAAACGTCAAACAAACCAAACAACACAGCGCTGCACCACGCGTAAGCGCAGGCTCTTCACCCCTGACTCGCCAGGCTATTACTGAGTCAAAATCAACCCTGATCTTTTAGTTCCCCAATTTTGACAACAGTTCCAACCACCCTTCCAAACAGCTATCCATTTCTCCTCGATTGCCGACAAGACCAGAGTACTATTGTTGTTGCAAAACAAAAGGGTCGTCGACGATGCAAACAACAAATGAAAACAGCCGAACATAACATAAGTGGCCTAACTACACGAACAGCATGTTTCCAATCTATAACAGTGGCGTACTTTTCGCACGTATTGGTGCCACTGAACAATCTGGTCAACCTCACAAGTACGTAATCACAAGTGCACCAGCCTTGTGGTCACTAAACAGAACGCGTACTTGCATTGTAGGCAAACTTTTCATTCACGCTTACTCACGTTTCTTTCCTGAAAGTCCTACAGGACACGTGACGTAAACGAACAATTAAACTCGCGGGACTTACACACTCCGCAGAACTCTTAAAATGATGCGTCTTCTACTAACTCTTTCCACGCACGTTCACTAAAGAAGTCAGAATACGGCTGCCCTCAAGACACACTAGCAACCCAGTCATAAATCTGCTTCCTTCCGTCCACACAGGACACGCGCTAATGGAACTAAGAACGCTTCTCAATGCAAATGATGCACTTACTGAAAATCTACGCGCTTAACCTTAGGAAATTCACAAACACTTAAAGAAGGTTAAATAACACACGCGCTTTACCATAGGCCTCTGAACGATAACCTTGACCCTCAGGTTACTCACACATAAAAAAAAAACCTATCTACTTATTAATGAGCATCTCGCGAGACTACATGTTTACATAAAAACGCGTCTTTCAAATCTCGAGCTTCTCGAACGAAAACATAAACAAAGCTCAAACCTTACACATTGAAAGAAATCCCAGTCTCAAATCGCGAAAACTTTCCGATGCTCAAAATAAAAAACAAAACAACTCGCTTCATTTCTACGGAAGCTCTCCATCCCGAGAACCACTCTCAACTGCATCGTCCAGCTCGCACTTCACTTCTGCACGCAGATCTGGCTCTACATGGGTGCTCGCGTCTGTCGCGTCAACAGTACCCTTTTCCTCGCTAGCAACCTCGCTAACCTTACCAGCGACGCACACACGCGGTAACTGTGCCAATTTGTTCGCAGCTGGCCTAGCTGTCTCCACAGTCATCTGTTGGCACAGCACCTCGTCGCTCTCACTACGGCCTTTAACGGCCTCTGTTGCCACTAAGGCATCGTTAGCAGCTAGCCTTTTCCCTTCACTTATTAATCGGCAGTCAATCTCACAGGCACTACTCTTTTCGTCGGCTTCTGGCGAAAATCCGCTAGACACTTGCTCTGTACTTCCTACAGAATTCTCAGACAGCCGTTGTCTCTGTGCCATTAACTGATCACAATACTGTATCTCTTTGATCAGTGCTGCCTTCTCTCTCTCATACTTTTCCTCTTGCTCAAGCTTACGTTGATTCTCACGTTCGCGTGCCTTCTCACGTTCGTGACGTTGACACCTAAGAGTAAGTTCTTGAAGCTCCTGCTTCCGTTCATTCTCGCGTTCTTCACGCTTAAGCTCACTCCTAAGTTCACGACGCGCTCGCAAACGTACACGACGCTCTCGCTCCCGTGGCTCCTGTATCACTTCCCAAGCAAGCTCAATGCTTTTGTGATCATTGCCACTATCATTAATCGCCTTTATGATAGCTGGCGTTTCCATCCGTTCGTCCGCCTCAACTCCCAAATCGTCGCACACCAACAACAAGTCTAACCTCGTCAACCTTCTAAGATCCATGGCAGCTGCCCCGACAGGTGGTTAAAACTGTTTTCCTTAATTAATTTGTGCAAACACACAATGCAACAAACTCCCGATTCCCAGAACTATCAAAATTGAACACACAACCTTTGAGTCTGGCGAATCATAAGGAAAAAAACCACGCGCTCACTTACGGTTGCAGCACCCTGCCATCCGGTTCGTTCGTCCGCTGTTGCCGGTTCCTTCCGGACTCCCTGGGTCGAAGGCTCGCTCCTTCTTCGATACTCCCAGTCTCTTCGGACCTCTTTCGACGAAGGCTCTCTCTTCTTCGCTCTTCCCGGTTCTTTATGATCTCTCTCGACGAAGGTTGATTCGTAGCGCTGCCACCAGCTGAAGCATTCGGAGGCGATCCCACCGCTGCCAACCAGATGTAGGGGTTGGGGGACGTGACTTCGGGATGAAAACCCAAACTTGGGAGTATTTATTCTACATTTATACAGGGAGGTGAGAGATAAGTAACATTCGTACACTCATTACGGGCCGGCAGCAACTCGGACGCTGCGGCCCGCGGCAAGAAGTTCGAGAGAGGTGAAACAGGGAAATCAGGGCATGTCCCAGCACCCTCAGGTCTCTCTGGAAGGCTTCTTATAAGCCCTTCGAGCACTGCAAGTCACGTCATGTTTGACCAATGGGAGAGTCCACTCCGATGACGCCACTTGCAGCCAATGGTAGGCGCCCGTGTCGCGTGGCACACCTGTCGGGGCTCTCTGCGGTCTTGCCACGCAGACTGGCAATCCACTTGTAGGCTGGAGAAGGAGCGGGGGGGGGCGCTCGTGCACCTGCTTCATTGTCGGATGCCCACCTGCTCCCGGTGACTCGGCTCCGCAGCGGTGGCAAATGCCTTCTTCAAAGACGAAGGGGGTCGATTGCGCTCCATTGTCCCAGGCCCCCTTCTAATCCCGGCGACGCACGAACTTGTTGCCTTAAACTTGTTTGCTCGGCCGCTTCTCTGGAATGCGCTTTCCTGCCTCTGCATTCCTCAATTAGCTGTGCTGCCACTCGAAGCGGTTTGGGGAACTCGAAGTAGCCTCAGGAACCAGCTCCATATCTAACAATGAATGAAGTCTCTTCGCGACGTCCTCAATATGAACAGATGACTGAATCAATGAATTCGACGGAGAAGCTTGAGAGGGTCTCGTACGTTTCGTGAGAATCGATCGGGTGAATTAATGGTAGAACGAAATATAACAAATGAATGAATCCAGTCTCTCGGGGCGCCGGTAATAGAAACGGACGAATGAATGAATCCAATGGAAAGCTTGAGACGATCTCTTGCGGGCCTCCCTAAATTGAACGAGTGAACGAATTAGTTATGGAACGAAGGGACAAGCCAACGAAGAGCTCGAAGAGTGTACCTCTCGCGGGACTTCGTTAAGGCAAACGCATCGCCCGCGGCAAAGTCGCCCGGAGCGAACGAACTCGCGTAGGGGGCCGCGGGCTTCTGCGCCTACGCCTTCGCCGATACGCGCGCGCGCCAGTATCCGGCGGCGACGGCGGCCTCTAAATGAGCGAGCACAGCCTGCAATCTGTCCTGAGGTAACGAGGGAGCACGCAGTCGAGTTCATCAGGCAAGGACGGCGAAAAGCGTTAATGACGCCAGCGTGAAAGCAAGAGAGGAACGCAACCAAGGGAATGCAATCAACGATAGGGGAGAGAGAGAGAGAGAGGAATGACAAGAGAGAGAGAAAAGACAAGAGAGAGAAATAGAGAGAGAGAGGAATGACAACAGAGAAATCTGACAGAGAAAACGAAGTGTAGAGCGAGAGAGAGAGAGAGAGAGAGAGAGGAATGACGAGAGAAACCTAAGGGAGAGAAAGCGAAGTGTAGTGCGAGAGAGAGAGAGAGAGAGAGGAAAGACAAGAGAGAAATCTGAGAGAGAGAAAGCGAAGTGTATAGAGTTAAGCACGGAAAAGCTGAGAGGCAAGGAAGCGGGTGAAAGGCTGGATAGGGGAGGGGGGCAGGGGGGAGGGAATATCGGGTTAACGTAGAAAGTGCACGGCACGGCAGGAAAGCGAGCGAGCAATAGAACCTCTTTTTTTTTTTCCCCGCAGCGTATAGTTCTAACGTCGTAGTCGTATCTATTTGCTATACGGTATATATACGCACGTACAACGCGCGGCGCCTGGAGTAATTAGGCACTCCAGCATTGGGGCCTGTATGCAAACGGCGCTAAAGACACGGCGCGCGCTGCGGCTGCTGCTGCTGCTGCTGCCTTGTATGTACGCCGAGTACGCCCTCTTATCTACTTCTCTTCGTTTTGTTTCTCTCTCTCTCATTTGTCTGCGCTCCGAGCGCATTCGGTGTCTGCGAGTTGCGTGCAGCGCTTTGCAAGTTGCGGCGCGGGGTAATTAAATTCCCGAGCCCGCACGTGTATGAGAATTACAATCTCTTATATAGATATCCGAGTCTTGGTTGCATGGTGGGTGGTGGGTTTTTCTGTTGCTTTCTCTTGCAAGGCGTTAGCACTTGTACATAGACTTTCCGAAATGCACTACCCGTGTAGGCGTGTTGTAGCCAAAATACCGCCGTCTTTTCTTACTGTCTTGTATTTTTTTTCTTTGAGTGAAGAAAGGGCCATCTTGTAGTCTTCGTTCCTTTATACTACAACGAGGGTATGGGCTAAAGCGCGCAGGAATAAAAAGCGAGGCGTTGAACAAGCCTTGAGTGAGGCGCGATTCTCGTCTTTTATTGCGACAGCAGTCAGAAGATCGAGACTGGGTTGGATGTGTCCGTCCTCTCCGTTACGCCGTCCTTGTCACGCTGCTGTCATCGTGTCGTCTTTATCGTGTCGTAGTCGCCATCGTCGTCGTCCAGCCTCTTCCTCATCCTGAGCTTCACGCTCGTCATATGGAGAACAAAAAAAGCTTATGGTGACGAAAAACAAACACGTACGGAGTGTCAACTATAGTCTATGTATGTATGTATGTATGTATGTATGTATGTATGTATGTATGTATGTATGTATGTATGTATGTATGTATGTATGTATGTATGTATGTATGTATGTATGTATGTATGTATGTATGTATGTATGTATGTATGTATGTGTGTGTGTATGTATGTGTGTGTATGTATGTGTGTATGTATGTATGTATGTATGTGCGTGCGTGCGTGCGTGTATGTATGTATGTATGTATGTATGTATGTATGTATGTATGTATGTATGTATGTATGTATGTATGTATGTATGTATGTGCGTGCGTGCGTGCGTGCGTGCGTGCGTGTATGTATGTATGTATGTATGTATGTATGTATGTATGTATGTATGTATGTATGTATGTATGTATGTATGTATGTATGTATGTATGTATGTATGTATGTATGTATGTACGTACGTACGTACGTACGTAAGAGGCATCACGATAGCAAGGCGTATGTTGGTACGCGGCGTTTCTCTTGAAAACCTACCGAGCGCGCCGAGATAACTGCGCGGAAAAGGTTAATCAGATAGAAATCGAAAAACGCGTATTATTGAATCTTTTTTTTTCTTTGCAGCAAAAAAGAAGAAAAAGAAAAAGAAAGAACGGTTCAAGCTGGGAACAAAATTCGACCGCACTCGCGAGGACGAAACAGAATTACGATTTGAGTGAATTATTACATTCCGGATGATATGTCGACACAACAACGGGATTAAGATCGAAAATACACGCGTAAGAAAGAATATATATATAAAGAGAGTTGGCGGCAGCAGCAGAATGAGCGCCGACTGGCGTTGCAACAGATACGACGGAAATATTTTTCAAAGGAATAATGACGTTCCACATCAATATTTCATGCGGCGTGGGCTTGCCTATAGACTGGAAACATAATTAATTTATGAGAAGCTGGCGTCACACGCAGCTCATTAATGGAAAGGAGAGGACTTCCACGGATGATGAGATCAGATTAGGGTGGCGTATGCGCGGAAATAATGCGGGAATAGTAGTTTATGTAAAGGAACCTTCCCCTCTCAATAAAAAAGAAACTGCGTAATTTTATCGCTTCCCAACATATTTATTACGATACCAGGTGGCTGTCGAAGCGAACACCACCTGCTTGCTTACTCCTCAAGTGATGGTGATGATGGTGATAATGAGGTAGCCGATTGCAGACTAGATGGTTCGTACCAAAGAGGTGATAACCTTCTCGGTTCGTGCGGACTAAATAACGTACTTCGAAATAAACAAGAAATCATGTGGAATCAAATATCAAACGCTCTGTCTGTATCTTTCTTTCTGCCATTCTTGTATGTATTTTTTGCACAGTGAATTACTTGTTCATGATGATGATGATGATGGGCGTACCCACAAATTGAGGTATGCTGACAATGAGCGGATGGGGGCATGTTAGTGAAATAGCGGTGCTAAGTGGAGAAACGACAAAAGGAAAATCAAAAGGAAAGCGGCCGAAAATAAGAATATATTCAACGGAGTGGTCGGTCTGAAACATCATAAAATGGGTGTTAGTGAAGAGGAGATCGAAGATCGCATTAATTCACGCCATCGAAGAAGGAAATCCAATCCAATCCAATCCAATCCAATTAAGAAGAACTTCGACATTCAGTTGCATTGAAATGTAAAAAAGTAACGCTAAAGAACGCAACGCTAAAGCAAATAACAGTGAAATTATATATATATATATATATATATATATATATATATATATATATATATATATATATATATATATATATATATATATATATATATAAGCGCAGGCGCACGTAGACAAGCGAAAAATTAAAATTTGGACGTTTCGGCCAGGGTCCGGCCTTCATCAAGATTGCGACAGAGCTCAATTTATACATTTTCTTCTCCATAACCGTATGAGCGGAAAAAAAAAGAAGGAAAACGTGAGTACAAACTTGCGCGTACATACAGTGGCATTACGAGTGTAAAAAAGAAAAACAAAAGAGTGCGTGGCCCATGACCACAAGCACGCGTACATTTATTTAGCGGCGTCATGAATACCAACACGTACACCGTGTCATGTAAAGCCAAAGGAAATAAGCGTGGATAAAGACTTGGCGTTACAGACAGTGACGTTATAGCGTGACCACAAACTTGCGCATTCATACAGAGGCATTATGAATTAAAAAGAAAGAAACAAAGAACGTGGGTCGTTTGTGAATAACCCACACGTGAACAGGTGCACGTTTGGTTGCGTCAACAAGGGAGGAAAGCTGCCGCCAGTGGAATGTAGGGTATAGGGGGTCACGTGATGTTAACAAAGCGTATAACAGAAGAAACACTCTCCTGGCAGCTGCGACCGCTCGCATGCTTTTTGTTGACATGTGACCCCCTCTCGCCTACATTCCACTGGCTGCGGCTTCCCTCCCTCGTGGACACGACTGAATGTGCACCTGTTCACGTGTGGGTTATTCGCAAACTGCTGCTTTTTGCACGTTTGCACGTTTCTTTTTGTTTGTTTTTTAATGCGAAAGCATTATGTGCCGCATTAAGCGAAAACTCGGCGTCGTCGGCGCCTAGCGATGCTACAAAAAAAAAAAAAAGAATGGCCGACAGAGCAAAGCGTAAAAAATTCTCGGATTGACGTCAGATTTCACGGGGAGGTTCCTGTAAACAAAGTAAATCAATCGCTTTGTCAAGAAAATTTCGGTTAATTTGGGTGGCATTCGAACCCGGGCCTCCGGGGGGGCGATACGAGCACGATTCCCCGACGCCATGGTGACTTTTCCTTCTTTTCTTAATTTACAGATTGGCTACGAGCCTCAAAGGAGTTTGTGATCACAGACCACGATCGTTTTTAATGTGTTAAGGTATCCGGCACTGACACCACATTGAAATTCAAATTCTTTATTTCTGCGTTGTAGAAATACAGACAGCGCAGGCGCAGAAAAAGCTGTCAGAAACAGCTTGAAAAAGCGGCAGCCCCCTTTCGCTTGGCAGCGGCTTCACAGCAAGGCTTTTAAAACAAAGGTAATTGCAGTCTAATAACACTTATACATAATGAACAAATACAAAAGAAAACATAACAAAATTATACAATATTTAGAC
This sequence comes from Dermacentor albipictus, assembly GCF_038994185.2. Lineage (NCBI taxonomy): Eukaryota > Metazoa > Arthropoda > Arachnida > Ixodida > Ixodidae > Dermacentor > Dermacentor albipictus. Next base: position 39,320,579 of record NC_091826.1, read on the forward strand.
AATATTCACCACAAAGAAGAACAGAACCTACATGGTAACATACATAGTACGCAAAGCACCGTTTGACGCACTGAAAAGATCAAAATAACTATCTACATAAGCATTTAAGAGGGAAGGTAGAGTGAGTTCATGGCAATCCATCGTTTTGTACACGTCGCGTACTCTCACAAGCCATTTCCACAAAATGTTCATACACAGATCGGCCTTCAACATCACAGCGTCTGTACGCTAACACACGACACCAGATGGCGCCACGGTGGCGCCACGGTTATGGTTGACTTCAAGTTGCGCCTAGTGCGTGCGTCATCGCGCACATCACGTTGCAGCCATCTAGATTAGTAAATATGTGGCTTAGTGCTTTTATCGCTGGGCACGTGGTGACGCAGCCAATGGGTGGGAGGTGGCGCCACGTCATGAGTGTATAAAACGACTGTATACAATAAAAAGCACTAATGTTCATTTGAACGCCGCTGAGTGGTCCTTCGAATTATAAACTCGTCACTTTTCGCGTTAGTTGTATAGGTTTTTTCTTTTTGCTTTGTTTGAATGTTTGTTTTGAATTGCTTTAACATTATTGTAGACTTGTTCTTTCACCTTCACCTACTACCATTTGTATAATGTCTTGGTACTCCTTTTTGTTACTTCACACAGTCGTTTGGTTCATTTATCGCGTTATTTATATTGTTAGATATTTGTTCTTTCATGTTTACTCGCTAACAATGTATAATTTCTGTTTACTCCTTTCTCTTTTGCTAATTCCCTGTATCCTCCCCTCACGCAATACTCCTTCGGGAGCCTGTGAGGTAAATGAATAAATAAATAAAGTATTTAGCCTTACTGAGGCGCAGTTAAAACGTAGGCGAGAGCGTGGGCAGAGAAAGAACGCGCAGAAGAAAGAAAAAAAAGAAAAAGAATGATTTCACCGTAAGGACTATAAAAGCTTTCGCATTCCCACTCGTGAGCCATCATAAGTGTATCTGCCGAACTTTTTTCTCCATTCATAACGCTTCTGTATGCACGCGCAAGATTGTGGCCGCGTTATGACGTCACTGTATATGTGCACGCAAGTTGGTATCCATGGCTCTGAGCAGCGCAGGCTGACACTCCTACGGCTAGATCTAGTAAACATAAATACCCAAATGGTGGATGGTTTGATAGCCGTCGCACAATTGGTAGTCCAACGCACGCGTAATGCGGAGGTTGTGGGTTCGGCTCCCACCGGCGACACGTTATCCTTTCGTCCGCTTTCATTTCCCTCTCTGTACCTTATATATATATATATATATATATATATATATATATATATATATATACACACACACACACACAGCCGGGAACATTTGTGAATACGAGTCTGTTTGAGCAAAAGGTGCTATTAGAAAACAGCCGAAAATAGATAAATAAATAAACAACGCAGTGAGTGCGTTACTTGCTTTGTCTGCGTCTTTTGTGACGTTTCGTTGCGCGTGCCGCCAGTCGTACTTTCTCCTTGATGTATTTCTTGTCGCACCCCAATGCTTCTTGCAGGGGAAAGAAGAAAACGTGAAAAGTAATGTGCTTGTGTTTTTTTTCTCTCCTCTCTTTCTCGCAGGCGTCCCCCGACATGCCACCGCGACGGATTGGGCTTAGCGGAGCCTTGGTAAGTCCATCGGAATTCCTCCTCGCGTGCCCGTAATTCCTTGCCAGTCGTGTTTTCGGGCTCGTCGGAGCGTTTTTAGAGCGCAGCTCTTTGACGTCCGTTCCTGGGTTTCGCGTCGTCGTCGGCGTTGTCGTCGGCCTCGTAGCCTGCTCCGCACCCCTTTCATCCCCCCAGCGCTAGCAGCGACCGACTGATACCGCTGGATGCCGCTGACGCCGCTAGAGAGTCAAGATAACGTGACTGCATAGAACACCGTCGCCGCCATGCAGAAAGATGAGGAAAGGGTCCCCCCCCCCCCCCCCCCCCCCTGTTCTTGTGTGGCGGATAGGGTGCTCTTCAGTTGCCGACGCGCCGGTTATTTCACGTAGGCCCCGGCACGTCGACGAATACGTGACCACCTTCCCACGGCTAGACCTGGTTCTTAGCGCTGCGGAAGCGAGGGTATCATATTGTTTGTGTCGGCATCGGCGGCGTTGTCCCTGAAACCAACTCCGCAGCTGGGGTTGACTCACTATCGGCGTCAGCGGCATCAGTCAGTCGCTGCTATCTCTTCCCTCCTCCCTTTATCGTGTTGTCCGCTTGCTGCGCGCGCTTCTACCCCCATCGTTTGCCGCTGGGTGTACACGCCGCCCCCCTCCCCCCTCTTCCTGCGAGTCTCCGGTTGTCAAAGCGCCGGCTCGAACTTAATTTCTTTCTTCGCTCCTCCTCCAATGCAACCCCTGTGCGGTGGCAATCAGAGAGCCAGATCGGTGGCGGCGGATCTGTATATGTGCACCGCCCGAGCCGAAATTGCCGCTGCCGTTCGCCCTGTGCGGTGGCAATCAGAGAGCCAGATCGGTGGCGGCGGATCTGTATATGTGCACCGCCCGAGCCGAAATTGCCGCTGCCGTTCGCCACTGCGAAATTATCTGCCAGTTCTTTCTGAGCCATGAGCGAGACGACCGATGGAAGTCCTCCGTCTGCTGCTGCTGCTGCTGCTGCTGCTGCTAAACGAGCTGCCAGAGCAGAGGCCCAGCGCCGTCGCCGTCAGAATCCAGAGGTGCGTGCCGCCGAAGCAGAAGCTTACCGTCGCCGCCGTCGAGATGATCCAGGAGTACGCGTCGCCGAAGCAGAGGCTAAGCGCCGCCGCCGAGAAGACCCTGCCGTTCGCGCCGCCGAAGCGGAGGCTCATCGCCGCCGTCGAGAGCAACCAGCAGTAAGCGAGGCTGAAGCAGAAGCTCATCGCCGCCGCCGAGAAGACCCTGCCGTTCGCACCATCGAAGCGGAGGCTCACGCGCGCTCTTGGCATTCGCCGAGGACGCGGCGCTTCGAAGCCGCCTGTAAACCTGCCCCACCCACGGCCTTCCCGCTGCGGCTGTCGCCGCCGCGCTTTTATCTATCTTTCTCTCTCACCTATCTTTTAATTCCCCTTTTCCCCTTGTGCAGTGCGGTTGAGGTGTCCTCCGCGGAGAGACAGTTACTGCGCTGCACTTAAATCCCACACTTCAACTACCTTCCTTAGAAAATCTCTTGCCGCCGTCGAGAGCAACCAGCAGTAAGCGAGGCTGAAGCAGAAGCTCATCGCCGCCGCCGAGAAGACCCTGCCGTTCGCACCGCCGAAGCGGAGGCTCATCGCCGCCGTCGAGAGCAACCAGCAGTAAGCGAGGCTGAAGCAGAAGCTCATCGCCGTCGCAGAGAAGACTCTACCGTTCGCGCGGCCGAGGCCGAGGCCAAACGCAAACAAAGGCTCGCAAACAGTCAGGGTGCAACAAATGCTTTCCGGCGACAGTTTACAGACAATCCGTTTGGAAGTGTGTGTTCAGTGTGTGATCGGCTCTGGTTCCAAAATGACGTGAAACCGCTTCCGGATACGTGCCGTGAGAATCTCCGGTGTGGGTTTCCCAACTCGGACTTGTGTCAATTCAGACTGTGTTCTTCATGCATGCAATCTGTGCGGAAAGGTGACATTCCTCATTTTTCGACAACAAACGGTTACAAATATCCCTCGAGGCCAGCGCACCTTCCACAACTTAATGCGGTGAGTGTAAGACAGCTTCCTTCATGACTGTCAAGAACTGTTAGTGGAGTCTTCGTTAAAGGAATACGTGTGAAAAATAAAAAAAAAAAATTCTGTGATAGCGCATACATGTGTTGCTCGATTTCTTTGCCTCAATCTATCGAAAAGGTGAAACAGCTTATTTGCTGCGCTCAAATTTCGCATTAGGAAGTAACGTAATCGTCGGTAATTTTTTTTTCGATTCCGACACTCCCGATTTTTAGGCACGTGCCTCGAACTCCGGGTGTGCCTATACATCACGCGAAGTGTGCAAGAGGAAGAACTCGAAAGAAGAAATCCAAAGCTGAGGTTTATTAGTTTAAAGATTCTACGGTATCGCGCCACAAGAACCGCTATTTCACTATGAGTGACGTCACCATGGGGGGACTCCAAATTAATTTTGACCGCTTGGGGTTCTTTAACGTGCAACCAATGCATGGTGGGTGGCCGTTCTTGCGTTTCGCCCTTCGAAATTGGACTACGAAATGGTGACCGTGCCGTCATGTGATAAAGTTTAATTAAGATTAAACGCGCATTCGGTTTACGTTCATTTTCGCCTCACGGGACGGGTCTATAGGCCGCGCCGCTACGTTATCAGCAGCGCCCGTCGGCGCGGCCCATAAGCCAATCGCGTGAGGCGAAACCGAACGCAAACCGAACGTGCATTTCGAACAACGATCTCCGGCCGCGATTGGAGATCGTTCATCATGGTGTCGCGATGCGCTGACTGCTTCCGTTAGTGCGAGGTCCGTGGCTCCAAACGCTATACTGCAACCGGAAGAAACTCACGCGGCGCGCTTTCGTTCACTTTTTTTTTTTTACGGACAACGTCATCTTACGTATCCAATAGTCGCTACACAACGTTAGCCAACTTTGCTCCGAGTCGGGACTTCGCGATAATGTCGGTGACGCCCAGGTCCTCCACGTTTCAAAACCGAGTGTAACGAATCGTATCATTTTATGCGTTTCCCAACCTTCATATACATTTCTGAATGTCATCCCTTCGTGCGCGAGAAGCTCGTGATAGTATTTCTACAACTTGGATGTATGTCTCTCGCATTTTACGACGACTGTATTTCAGGTCTCTTTACAGCCGTCTTACATATCTGCCCCTCGCCATTTATTGCTCCATCGAAAACTTATGATCGCTAAGTTGCGTGGCGCTCAATCTTCGGCCAGACCTGACTTTTGCATCAATCAATCAATCAATCAATCAATCAATCAATCAATCAATCAATCAATCAATCAATCAATCAATCAATCAATCAATCAATCAATCAGTCAGTCAGTCAGTCAATCAAGTAGTCAGTCAATCAATCAATCAATCACTCATTCAATCAATCAGTCAGTCAGTCAATCAAGTAGTCAATCAATCAATCAATCAATCAATCAATCAATCAATCAATCAATCAACGCGCGCAGGCGTTCTGAACGTAACTTTCTGGCAAACTGGCAACGTTGGCAGTGCTTTCGGCGCGCTGCAGCCTACTCGCAGAGAACGAGCTGAGCCCGGGAAAAAAAAACATGACTACCGCCTCGTTCATTGCGTCACCATCGAGTGGCACGTTCGATGCGCGCCCTGGCAGGGCGGCTTCCCTCCCGGAGATACATGCGTTGTCTCCGAGCAGGAGGGCCCCATTCGAGCCCCGCATCGGCGTTTGCGTCGGCTCACCTCATCGCTTAATGCGAAAGCCGGCAAACACGAAGTCGCAGCGATTCGCAGCCCCGGACGATGAAGAGCGTGGGTGGAGTCGAAACGCGAGGAACCGGATAAAAAAAAAATAGAAAGAGAGAAGGAAACAACAGAAGAAGGACGGGAAGGAGAAGATGGATTCGCTCGATTTCCTTGCGTGCATTGCGCAATCGGCGCACTTTGGGAGACGCCGAAGACGGCGGTCGGTGAACGAGTCGAAGCCCGTCCTTACGTAAAAAAGGCGCGAAAGCACAGTCCGTTGGATTCGAGGAGATCTCGGTCGATCGGAACTCGTCGCAGCCGTTGGCGAATAACACAGGGAAAAAAAAAAGAAGAAGAAAGAAAGGAAAAAGCCTCTCCGTACGTCGTTGTGGGCAAAGCCTGCTTGCTGACTCGGGTGGTGGTTCTATGTCTATGAATGCAGTAAGTTTGGCGCAGAAGATTTCTGCTTTGATATTGCGGGTTCCAGAAGACAGGGGGGAAAAAAAGCCCTTGCGAAACGCGCGAAGGCATTAAGTCCGTTGGTCCATCTGTCTGTCTGACTTGACTTGTCTGACTGAGCTCTCTCTAAGGCGACGAGAATAGCGCTACTGAAACGCTTATGACATACTACGCGAAAAACGTATGACATCCTCGGCTAATTCACCCCGGTGTGCTACTCTGTACGTTGTCAAAGTGCGCCGTCTTTTCAGCTGTGATCGGCCCAGAGGACTGCTACGGACTCTCTGATTGTCTCAAAAAGTCTAAAAGCCGCCGTTGCAGAAGTCGACAATATGTGTGACTTTGACGATGTTGAGATATGGCACCTCCGGTATTATTATTATTATTATTATTATTATTATTTGTTTTGCACACATATACACATATACACAGGTAACAGGAAAGGGAAAGCGAGGAGCAGGCTGGCAACTGCCACCGGAAGGGGCACAACGCCTGCCTACTCTTCTGAAGGGAGGCGACAGCAACACAGAAATGGAAGATAGGAAGGGGGGGGGGAGGAAAAAGGAAAAAGGAAAGGAGAGCAACAGGACAAATCTAAAGACTAAAGTAGAACTCTGCAGCCGGAATTAAAGTGACGCCGCGTCGAACAGCCTCCACAATCAGTAGAAAAAAAAGCACGCCAGCAGCAGCGAGCGAATTGACTTTCGTACTGCCTCTAGTTTCAACGCGAAGTAAGCGGCGAGAACACAGCGCACACGAAGCTATCAGCTCGTGGCGTACTGTGTTCCCGTCGCAGATCGCTTTTTAAGATAGAGCCCGCGCGGCCATGCCATCCGCAGCAGCCGCAGCAGCACGGTTGATCACGGTTCGACGCGGAAGGGTGAGGCGCTAAATAGCGATAACGGCTTGTAATGATCGGAAAGTCATTAGCGCACCTGGCGCCGCTACCTGCAGTAGTTTGCTTGCGTCATCAATCCGCTTTGCGCTGCCGTGCGCAGCACTTCATGTCGCCGCAGAGCGGTATTTAGTACTTGTCCGATCAAGTTTCGTAACATTGATGAACGACACCGGGCTGCGTGGAGATGATCAAGTGGCACAACGCTTGCGCATACTTAGACAACTCCCACAGGAGTTTCTGCGGGACATCTTTTTTTTTTCTCTCCATCGAACGAGCAGGAACTTTTCTTGCATTCGCGAAATAGAACTGCGGCGAAGTGTCTAATATATGCGTTCATCTGTTGTGTCCATCTGCCGGTCACGTGGTAGAGGTACGTCACATGATATATATATCGTTAACGCAGTTCAAATAATTAATCCGGGACGTCAAAGAAGTGCGACGTCATTCTAACGCATTTCTCTCGCATTTGCCGCTAAATTGCCACTGATATATTTTTTTTTACATATAGACACGTGTCCCAAGAAAGCGAGCAGCGCGTAGTCAACTTGGCTGCAAAAACGACAAATGGGTTAAGCGGACGGACACCGTGATGCTCCGCCCAACAAATAGCACACTGCGGCAAGTAAGCTAGTACGAATCGCTTTATCCGTCCACCTGGGCTCGCCCAGACACACCCTCCGTCCTTCCCCATCAGAAAATGCTGCCCCCGAACAGTGGGAGGCCGTGCTGTCCAGTTCAGACTCGCGCGACCAACGACAGCTGGTGTGGCGGGCCCCAGCGGGCAGCCAACTCCGTAGGGATGCTGGACTAACGAGCCCCCTCTTGCGCGGAACGGAGTCAAAATGAAGCTGCCTACTGGCTTGCTGTTATTTAAAGAACAAACTTTTTCCCTCCTCCTCCTTCTGGCTCTGTGGTGCAGCGCTATATAGCGTTCCCACCCGACATGGTTGCTCAGTGGCTATGGTGTTGAGCTGCTGAGCACGAGGTCGCGGGGTCGAATCCCGGCCACGGCGGCCGCATTTCGATGGGGGCGAAATGCGAACGCACCCGTGTACTTAGATTAAGGTGCGCGTTAAAGAACCCCAGGTGGTCGAAATTTCCGGAGTCCTCCACTACGGCGTGCCTCATAAGCAGAAAGTGGTTTTGGTATGCAAAACCCCATCATTTTTTTTTATAGCGTTCCCGCTTGGGCGTCTGTGTGCGAAGGATATATACACCGGGCTGAGCGTAGCGGGCTATAAACTAGTACTTAAAACTGTCCAAGGTATCGAAAGTATGCTTTAGTCGTCCACACGGACGCTTTCAACGACAGTTGGCCCGAAGGGTAGTTGAGCTCGATCGCGGAGGATAGCTACAGGGGCTTGTTGGTACGGCATATCTTATTTTGTTCTAGCGCAAGCTGAACCAGGACAACAGAAACAATACTACGTGTCAGATGTGCCTTTCTGTTGTCCTTGTTCAGCTTGCGCTACAACAAAACAACAGCTCAATCGCAGCTGAGGGGTGTTACAGAGTAGCTGCAACAGCCATCGTTATCAGAGCGCCAGTTGAGTCCAACTGTGGCCGGTCATCGCAGACGAGACAAGACGAGGCTGATCAGCTGTGAGTAGGGTGGTCCCCAGATAGTGTCTCAAGTTGCTTATATTCTAAATAAAAAAAAACACGCAAAAATGTAAGTTATGTAGAAGGGTACGCAGACGTCATTCACGAAAATAAAGCAAAGCTAGACGCATTGGAGATGTGATCATGCAATCGGAGGGAAGTCACCGAAGGCTGAATGGGCCGTGTAACAGCCGATAAAAACCACTCTGTGGAAGGGACGCCGAAACTGTCGGTGTTGTGCTTTTAATAAACAACCCTTAATAATTGGAACTGACCGTACAGAAGCCTGCTTACGTTGCGAACAACCTGTATGTGAACATTGTCTTTTACCAGTTGCGAAAAAAAAGCTGTTCATTATTCGAAAAGCATTCGATATTCGATTCTCTGGAGAGACTGTTCGATTTATCTCGAAAACAATGATTCGCACACCGCTGTACTCTATGGGTATAAAGTCGTCGCTCTTTTTTAACTTGTCGATCCTCCCACGGATGCAGTTTTCCTATATTCGCAGGCGCAGACGAACGCAGACGCAGACGAACGCATTCGCAGACGAACGCAGACGAAGCATTCGCAGACGCAGACGAACTATTCGCAGACGCAGACGAACCATTCGCAGACGCAGACGAACCATTCGCAGACGCAGACGAACCATTCGCAGACGAACGCTTTCCTCGCTAAAGGTGAGAGTTCGAGTTTAACTGGTCGCGAGGCACGTCAGGCATTTTTCTCGTGCCTTAGCTCGTTTCCAATCGCTTTTCAACGCCTCGTCCACCGGTGCCTCCGCCTTCTGTATTTCTTTCTTTTTTATCTTTGCTCCCTTGAGTTCCGCTTCATGGTCGATGAGTCCTCCAATCGTCACCTGTCGTCGAGGAAGTCTCCTTTCGACACGCTTTTTCAAAAATGACATCTCATTCATGGTCCCGTTGAGCGCTGCAAAATGACTCACTTCAAAGCTGTCGTATAGGCTGCTGTAAGACGAAGGTGGGCAAGTAGTGGCTGTCAGGATAGCCTCAGAATACAGGGTGTTTCGGCGAACGCTCAAAACTTTTTAAGGTTGCCTGTGGCAGATAGCTAAATTCTAGTTTATGAGCCGATCTTCGAAGCGGCGGACACTATTTGCACAGAAAAATTGAAATGCAAGATCGACTAATTAACCATAATTCACGAATTATATTTTTAAACTAATTGCATTATGGCCCATATTGCAATTTACAAATTCTAGCCGTGGACTTCGCAAGGCGGATCCACTTGGAACGAATTCTCAGGACGACGCGAGATTCGAGGTATGAATTCTCGAACATTGCGGAGAACTAACGAGCCCCCTCTGGCGCGGAACGGAGTCAAAATGAAGCTGCCTACTGGCTTGCTTTCATTCTTCTTAATAAACATTTTTTCCTCCTCCTCCTTCTGGCTCTGTGGTGCAGCGCTATATAGCGTTCCCACCCGACATGGTTGCTCAGTGGCTATGGTGTTGAGCTGCTGAGCACGAGGTCGCGGGGTCGAATCCCGGCCACGGCGGCCGCATTTCGATGGGGGCGAAATGCGAACGCACCCGTGTACTTAGATTAAGGTGCGCGTTAAAGAACCCCAGGTGGTCGAAATTTCCGGAATCCTCCACTACGGCGTGCCTCATAATCAGAAAGTAGTTTTAGCACGTAAAATCCCATAATTTAATTTTTTTCCCTCTGTTAAACCGAGCTCCCAACATATTCAAGCCTCATCACAGCTCGAGCGGGGCTCTTGAGATCTTCAAGTACTCCCGGTTCCTCCTTTTTTAAAAATAATCTTTCGTTGTTCTATCCACACCTCCCTCCTCTTCTCGCTCCCCTTCGACGCTCTGTCGCCTCAGCCGTGGTACTCTGCGCAGTTTTGTGATCGATCACTCCGCCACGCTTTGGATCGGCGCTTGAAGCGAAGGGAGTGCGCTGGCGGAATAGAGGGGCTCGGGCGAGCTGCCGGCGGCGTTCCTGCTCGAACACCTTGCTTACGCTCCCTCCATTCTTATCCATCCTCGAGACCTCTTCCTCCCTCACCCCGTTCTTTATAGGGCTTGACTTTCCAGTCGGACGCTTCTTTTGTGCGTCTCGTGTGGAGCCCGCCGGTGCTTCGAGCATGGTTGTGCGAGCGCGTGTATGTATGTGTGTGTGTGTGTGTGTATTCGAGCGTGTTTGCGGATCCCTGCACGCGTGTGAATTTTGGGTCATCATCGTCATTACCATTTGGAAGCGAGCAGGCCTACAAACAGGACAAAACAGCAAGGTACAAGTGCGCTGACTACCAACTTAAAAGTTTATTTCGTGAAAGGTGCTTTGTGTACCCAGTCGCTGACCTAGTCGCGTTATTCAATCATCATCTTCTTCACCATCATCATCATCATCGTCGTCGTTCGTGTCACACTATCAGGCCACCGGTTAGTTCTGCGGGGTCTCGCAGAACTGAATACCTTAAGCTGAAACTGTGCGCTTGATTAATTTTCGGCTTCGTATAGTGCCCTATTGAGGAACATGAAATTAAACACGACACTTTTGTTTTTTAGGAGGCCGTATAGTAGTGGCTCTTAATGTGCAGTACCCACGTAAAGAATTGCTCACTGAGACTATAGGCGTTAAACGGGAAAGCTACTCGCTGCATGTCAAAACCTGATATTCGAGTCCACAGATCAGGAGTAACTGTAGCCCAGAAATTAATTTGGCTTCGTTCCCTCTCGTATTTCTGGCAACAGTTCGTCAGCAATTTGGATCCCTTTCTCCAGTTGTAATTGTCGCTATTGTTTTTTTTTTACACACGTCGCTGCATGGGGCCCGTTTCTCCATTTCCAGCGACACAACTATAAAGTGCGAGGTTCACGATCAAGCGAGCGCACGCGAATTTTTTGCGTTGTAACTTCATGGTGGCGTCGGCGTTCTGGAGGATCGCGAGTGAGAAGAGATGAGGGCGAGGGTTGAGGGGAAGAAGCGTGCGTTACGCTTTGCTTCACTACGCTTCATCGCTAGAGCGGCGTTTCGAATGGCGCCCGTTTTAATTAAGCGATTCACGAGAATTTCGAAAAGGACTCGAAAGAGCACCCGATGAAGGGGGGGGGGGGGGGGGGAGGCGCACCCACGTGTTAACGGCGGGGTGCACGAGAACGTGGCGCCGAGGGAGGTTTGACGCGGTAGGCTTCACTGCAGTACGGCGCTGCATGCAGGAGAAGTGTGAGTGCGGAACGATGGAAGGGGCACACAGAAGAGTACAGGCTCGGGCTGGTTGGTAATACATAGTTACAATACCGCTTGTCCTGTCTAGTCTTTGTCGATCGTACTTCCCGCGCTACGCTCCTAGTGTAACTATGGGCATACAGGCCCTGTTAAAAACAGTCCGCCGTACCTTGGCTTGTGTAAGTGATACGTCCGAAAAAAAAGAATAAGAGGGAGAAAATTGGCTCCGCTCTTCTTTATTTTGCCCTTCCTCCGTTGCCATTTATTGCACGCCGCCTCGGCCTTTTCTCTGGAAAACGCACGCTTATGGAAATCGACTCAAGTGGCGACGGAACGATAACACTATTTCATTTCGTCATGGTTTAAACATGAGCTAGATCCCTCCACTTTGTCCTCGGCGTAGCGGTTTTTTTTTTCGCTTCCAACGTATTAATTTTCGGGGATTCCGTGCCTCGGTTCGTTCCCTTGTATCAGGTGGAATGCGGTCGAGAGAGAGAGAGAGAGAGATGAAAAAAAATAAGTGAGTTAAGCTTGGTCGGTTTCAATCTTTCGCAAAGCGCCGGTCCGAGGGTATATTGAAAGCCGCTTGCTCAAGATTGGAAGCTCGTGCCGGAACACCAAGCGCCTCGGGGTTTTAAAACATTAAGCCGGGCCCCCTAGGATTACGTAATCTTCGTTACAATATCAACGCGTTCGTCGTTGGTTATATTGCGGTCTACTCCATCGGGGGGCGTGCGTGGCGCACGCCTCGCGACAGGGTGATAGCGACCCATCGACCTCCGCCTAGGGGCGTAATATGTATATATCTATATATACATACATACGGAGAAGATATAGATCTCAACGAAGGTGAAATTTATGTGGCTGTCGAAAGGCGTGCACTTACCAGATATGTCACGTTGGCGCCGCGCTGCTGAAGAGCGTGACCCTTGACCTGGAACTCCGAGCTGTCGCGCTTCTTTGTTTTCGTAGTGCAGCCGATTCCATAAAAAGCGATTTCGAAGAAAACTTTCAACGGAACAAGCCTTCTTTGGCATCTGCGGGGGGGGGGGGGGGGGGGTTACGCGTGCGAGAGGGCGATAAGGAGAGTTGATGCGGCGGTATCGACGACTCTTCAGGTGTCCGCGCAAGCTGCCACTTGTCGCCGAGGAAAAGCGATTGCGAACTTCTGAGATAAAAGTTAAATGTGATGATGTGAACTTCTGAGAAAGCGTCGTTTTTCTTCGTTTTTTTTTCTTTGCGAATGCGCGCTTACCTCCCCCTTCGTTGGTTTTACTGTGCTTCTACGAAGACGTTGGTCGTGCGTCGGTTTGTTGCTTGCCGAGAATTCGGCAACCTTTCTTGCGACAAAAACCCTCCGAAACAAACAAACAAAGAGCCAATGCTTTAAAAAAAGCGCACAATTTGCCACGCGGTGTATTATTTAAATAAATTCGCGCAGTGCTTCGTGTACAAGCTGCATAACTGATCTGTGGAACTTGCCCACCGTAATTAACTCTTGGTAGTCTGTGGGCTGGTCTCTCCCTATCCCGGCGGCACCTCTTAGCACAGTTTCTCGTGCGGCTTTTGTTCGTAGACGCAGCCTCAGAAGATAGCGAACATGCACTGTAGAGGCGATGCCGGAACACTCTGGCCACTTTACACGCTTTTCGGGTGCTGTACCCCAGCACCAGAAGGTTACGGAAGGGGTAAAGACCGCACCAGCCTGAAGCCTTTGGAGTGAGACTTCCTCCGCCCGAGTTGGTGGAGCCATAAGGTGGTGGTGTCTTGCGTAAAACAGGGACTCGAAGGATTTGCAAACGCACATTTTTTCTTCTCCTTGCACATGTTGCTGCTGTCGTTACGTGTTTATGCTTATCAATCGCCGTTTCAGGTGCGCATCGACTAACTGGTGCTGCCAAAGCCTTGGTCTAGACTCGCGCCGTGGCGTGGTAATGGGACACAATCGAGCGTACGCTGGGCGTATACGGCCTGTCGCCACCGAAGTCTTGGCGCGTATCTTCGTGTTTTAGAGCACAGCCCTCAGGCGCCCGCTCCTGCGTTTAGCGTCGGCGTCTGCTCTCGGCGGCGTAATCGAGCGAATGAGCGCAGCGAAGGATGAAAGAGCGAAGGCGGAGTGCAGCGAGTGTGAAAAGACCGCGAGAGCGAAGAGAGCGCGAGATGGAAAGCGGAGGAGGAGGGTATGTTTAAAGCGTGAGAAGAGAGAGAGAGAGAGCAAATGATAAAGGAAAGGTAGGGAGGTCAAGGAGGACTGAGCCCGGTTGGCTACCCTACAATGGGGAAAGGGAAAAGGGGACGGGAAGATTGAAAAGAATAAAGCGCGAGAAGAAAAGCGTGCTGCCGCGCAAGACGGGCTCTGCGTCGACGACCGCTACGAGATGGCGCCACAGTAGCCAGCCGTCGTCTGTTCACCGAAGGCGTGCTGCGAGCGCGTCCACAGATGCCATATATATGGAAACAAAGCGCTGCATGAGTGGGGGTCCGTCTGCTGCGTCTGCTGTGAATCGCGCCCACGCTTCACCCACACGTTGTCTCTCGTGATATCCAAATTAGTGAGGTAGTCGCGCCACACTTCACTCTTTTTTCAGTGTGCCGCACGAGACAGATGTTCGGCGCCAAGAAATATATCGTGAAATAAATACACGTATAGAGCCGCGCTTGAATTTCGCATTAGGGAGAATCGTGACCGTCGGTGAAAATTTCCCCCCACTTTGTTGCGGGAATAGACATACGAAATAAATGAGGTTTCAAAAATGACAGGAACCAGTGGAAACACTAGCTGTAACTTGCTATCGCAAGTAAATTTTTTTTATGGTACATCTCGCATGTACATACGACGCACCAGTGTCCTCATGTAAGAGACATTACAAGCAGACTTTACAAACATTATGCATAACTCGCCGTAGAAGGTCATGCAAGAAACCAAACAAAATAAAGAAAGAGCACACAAAACAACCCAAGCCTACTGCATGATTGCTGTCTCCAGCTACCCGCCGTGGTTGCTCAGTGGCTATGGTGTTGGGTTGCTGAGCACGAGGTCGCGGGATCGAATCCCGGCCACGGCGGCCGCATTTCGATGGGGGCGAAATGCGAAAACACCCGTGTGCTTAGATTTAGGTGCACGTTAAAGAACACCAGGTGGTCAAAATTTCCGGAGTCCTCCACTACGGCGTGCCTCATAATCAGAAAGTGGTTTTGGCACGTAAAACCCCAAATATTATTATTATTATATTGCTGTCTCCAGCTATCGTAGATAATTCCAGTTTGACGGGCAGAAAGAGTGGACCTGAACTCATAATAACTGAGCTACCTAGAAAGTATGTGATCCGTGATCGTAGACAGCTAATGGATTTTTGATCTCTCACTATCATGCCCAGTATTGTCTGTAGCCTACACGCCGCACGTCTATAGACCTTCCGTAAGCAAAAACAAAGAATCATGATAATAGGGAGTTTTAGAATAGGGGCCCCAATACTTTGGGGCCCCAAAGAGCTTTGCGGGTGTTAGCGTTGGGGCACGTAGGACTGAAGAGTTTTAGAATAGGGTTTTACGTTTGCGGATACCGTCTTGCGCTGACAGCGCCACTACGGCGTCAAAGAAAAGCTATTAGAAATAATTAAATAAAATGTACCATTTTGTGATAGGAATAATAACTTTGACTTGCATGTATTCGCGTTTAATTACAATTTAGAGGTTATTCTGTAAGCAGCAAGCAATTAGTTGCGCTTAGTTTTGAGCAAACCAACTTTACTAGCCTTCACCAGCCAAGCTGAGCCGTGTTAGGCCTACGAGCCATAAAATCCACAATCGAATTCAAAATCAGCGGCGTCTAATGAGTCAATCTTCACAACACACGCTCGTTGAGAGAAAGCGATAACCGCAGTCACTTCTCCTAGCTTGCGAACTTCACGCGTTACCGCGAATCGAACCCAGTTTTGTGCTAGGTTAGAGCCGTCGCTTCGATGGGTGCCGCCATGTTTGCCGACGCAAAGTTTTTGGGGCCGCTATTTGGGCTCACGCTAAATCGGTGAAATAGCGTTCCCAACGCAAAACCCAAACGGAGTTTGCGTCTTGCGCATGCGCAGTGGCTTCGACGCTATTTCTTTGGGGCCCCAAAACGTTTGGGGCCCCTATTCTAAAACTCTCTAATATAATTTGTCCGCATTGTTGTTTAACACTTCAAGCTTGACTCTATACATGGACGACACGACAGAGATGTAGGGAGGGATATTAGTATTGTGGATGTCTCTTGTCATTTTATAGATTGTCTAAAGTTACCCTGTGCAGGGGAAAACAACATATTTCAGCAACAAATGAGCACCGAGCTGATGCTAGAACCTTTTATAAATGAGCATTCTTCTAGTTCTAGTTCTTCTAGGGGTGGGAGGGGGGGGGCACTGTGCGCGTCGCGCGCTTTGTGCTCGACAGCTGTCGCCACGTTCACCTTTCGCGAAGCGAACCTTCGTTGTCTTCTTTTTTTGGTCGCGCGAGTGGCCTTAGTAAACAGTCAGTGATGTAGTAGTGCTGTTCTGTCGCCGCTCGTCGAGTGGTTGGCCATCACGTGGGATGAGGGAGCGGCGGAGAGTGGTTGCGACCTTTGTCGCGCGACGTGGCACGAGGCTGTCGGCTTGGACACTGTTTATCCAGTGTTTATTGCGCGCTTTCTATGCCCGGCACCATAGATAGAGGCCAGTGATAAGGGGCGCTTTCAGCGCAGGCGCGGGCTTGCTCACTGTAATGACGCGTAGGCTTTCGGTCATACAAGCTCGCGGTGGTCTTGCGCTGCGTGCGCATTGCAGAAAAAAAAAAGAAAATAATCCGAAGGAACTACGCAAACGAAGGTACGAAAGCGTAATCTACCAACTGTATGTTCTTTTTTTTAGCGTGGCGGGCGCATGATAAATATTTGGGGATAAGTGGATCATGTCAGAAGCGTCGCGAACACTTCAAGTAAAAGAGACTCCCCCTAGGGTTCGTGAAGACGGGGAAAGAAGGTAGTCGTATTTTCGCCAGAGCGGTGATACATCGGTAGCGATCGCAAATTATTAGACGTCAATACGAAGGAAGCATAGTCAGTTTATTGGCCGTGTCGTATAGAATTGTAAACATTCGCTAGCTCACTAAATTAACAAGCGTGGTGTCACGCGCGCACCGTGAGGAAGAGCGGCAGCAGCAGTGAGCGAAGTGCTCGTCGTGCTGCATCTCGCTTCAACGCGAACTGCGCGGCGAGAACGCAGCGCCGACGATGGAAGCCATCAGCCGTCAGTGTGCCTAGACTCTCTCTCTCTCTCTCTCTCTCTATATATATATATATATATATATATATATATATATATGTATATGTATATATATATATATATATATATATATATATATATATATATATATATATATATATATATATATATATATATGGAAAGAAGAATTATAGGTGTACCGTTAAGGGATAAAAAAATAGCAGATTGGGTGAGGGAACAAACGCGAGTTAATGACATCTTAGTTGAAATCAAGAAACAGAAATGGGCATGGGCAGGACACGTAATGAGGAGGGAAGATAACCGATGGTCATTAAGGGTTACGGACTGGATTCCAAGGGAAGGGAAGCGTAGCAGAGGGCGGCAGAAAGTTAGGTGGGCGGATTAGATTAGGAAATTTGCAGGGACAACATGGCCACAATTAGTACATGACCGGGGTAGTTGGAGAAGTACGGGAGATGCCTTTGCCCTGCAGTGGGCATAACCAGGCTGATTATGATGATAGTCGAGGGACTCCGCAGCAGGTGACGCGTTATGTATCGCTAATGTCTGAAGCCTGCGCGAAGTGATTGCGCTACTATTACTTTGGAACGGACGCAAGTGGCGCAATCATTGGCAACGCGTCTCCTGTTGCGGAGTCCGTCGACTTGCCCCGCTCACAGCGATGAACCGAGCAGGCGTTCTTGACGGCGCGCTTTATTTTTGGAACCGCAACCCTTCCGTATGAATGCGAAAGCGTGCCGTTGTTGTTAGCGGCACTGTTTGCACCCATGCCGGGCGCTCTTGCGTGCGTGAATGGGTCGCCCCTGTTGCGTAGTGTGCGCGTCCCCGGCTGGAGGTGCTCCCGGATCTCGTTCCCTGGCTGGTACCCAGGAGTCAGTGCCGTTTTCTCGAGTATTTTTTGCTGGCGTTCAACAACTAAAGAGAGAAGATGTCTCACGGTTGAAAGCAGCTTAACAACAACTACGTCAACAACAAACAATGATCACGAGAAGAACACTATAGTAACAACAATGATAAAAAACGGTGAAAAATGTAAGCTTGTTCGGCTTAAACTGCAAAACATTCTTTTCTTTCTTATTTAAAAAAGAGGGAAGTGTCTATTTAGAGTCGCATATCCGAAAATCCCAAATAAACTTCTATACAACAGTAATGATGATAATAACAAAATGAACAGAACAACTACTAGTGCATCACGCGATTGTTTAAGCGTTGTGCAAGAGGATTTGATGAAATCCTCTGTATCACGTTACGAGGAGATTCGCACACATTCATATATGGCTGCGTTCCGGCGAAATGAAAAAAAAAAGAAGAAATGAATGAAAAAAAAATTTAAGTATACGAACACTTCTGTTTTCGGATGTGGGCTCACTGGAAGGTTACCACCAATTCAAAATGGACCCGCAGCCTCCACAACTGCGCCCCCCGAGAGCCCGTGTTTAACATTTCGAGCGTACTAACTATTAATTAACCATTAATTACCTCGCGAACACGAGAGCCACTCGCCCGTTTGCAACTACGCGAGCTAACAAAGAATCAAACCACTTAAAAGAAAACAAAGTGACATTTTCTCTGACCCTGAATGCACGTCTCCTTACGTTGTTGTGCGTGTGTATGTTGCTCCGCAGCTACCGCATAGCTTTAACCTATAGAAGTGCACGGTCTCTTATTTCGAGATAAGCGCCACCAATTTGGCCATGGTCGTGCGCAGGCAAAAAAACTTGCGCGGGCACTTTTAATCACTTCCCCGCACACCCAAGCCAGATGGGAACTTCATTAGTTGTTTTTTTTCCTTCATATATACCTTCGTTTCACCATGGCTGTCTCGACCGGAGAGAGGGCTCTCATATGCTGGGGTGCAATATTATTAATGAGCCTGCCTTAACCCCGACGAGAAAACCATTTGCGCCGTTCGTTTATTCGCACCGCACATTTTTTATTTTGTTTGTTTCTGCATTGTCGTTTCGCTGCGCGTTCTGCTGCAGCACTGCAGGCCCGCTGCGTTCCCGACACCGAGGAAGCCGCGTCGCTTTATCGCAGCCTTCGCCCGCCCGACTGCGGTGGCGGCTGAGCGAATTTCGCGACTCCGTTGGTGTTGTCGTTAGGGAGTCGCAATCGTGCCGCCTCGTTTTAAAAGCGTGCAATGGGCGCGCGCCAAGTGTATATGCGTATACACAGGCGACGCGTCGCGAGCGGAGTCCCGGAGACGCGTTCGCGCGTCTATAGACCTTTTTCATCCGCGATGTGGCAGCAGTGCGTTCATTACCCCAGAGAACTTCCGGTCAGGCATTTTCAAGAGTCCAGTTAGGCAAGAAATGAGAAGTAGTTTGCCGCATAGTATGCTGTAGGCACATATTCTTGATGTTTTCAGATATAAAGAACGTGCTCCATGCGTCGAACTCATGTACGGGCTTTTCTTTTTGTTGCACTTTACAATACAATTCTTTGTCAAACACTCCAACTCCCGAACAAAACTAGTGCCAGCTGGAGGGTCTTGTAAGTTTATAGGCTATTGTAACTTGCGTTGTTCCTGAGGGTTTAACCGGAAGTCTTCTGGGAACTCTGTTAGCGAGAGCATAGAGTTTCTCACTATATTACCTAGAGGGAAATATGGCGCTGCTGCGCTGTGGTAAGCATGGGAATGCCGGTATATTGTGGATGCGGATTGGCATCGTTCTCTGAGAGACAGGACACCTTGTAGGCGCACTTGGCAAGCACCGTTCCGTCTGTCGCAATGATTCATTTTCTACTAAAACAGCACGTAAAAAGCTATTTGAACTTTATTATTGCGCAAAAACATGTTTTGTTTAACTACGAGAACGTGTTATAACACGTACACGTTAACACGTGTACGATTATATGTTACGTAATAAGTATCAGCGGGCCGCTAAGGTTGGAGGACAGACGACAAGGTTCGAGCTCGCTTTGAAACAATGTGTCGTCTGTTCTTGCTTTTGTTCGCTTGGTCATGCATAGTGGGTAAGTAAGGATGTAATATGCGTGAATGGAAACATTTTATGAAGATTTTACTTTGAGAACGCGTTATTTGTGTAGCCGTATCCACGTTTTAGACGAAGCGTCGTACAACACCAGCCAACACGAGCCTCGCAGACACATATACCGTCATTCCCATGACGGCACGGCGCCCCCTTAAGAAACTCCCATAGACGGTGGCGCCAGTTTTCCCTCTAGGTGTTATAGTGAGAAACTCTATGATTGAGAGATCCAGCTTTTGCGTGACGCACGCGATACGCTTTACCGCGATACGCG
Organism: Dermacentor albipictus; assembly: GCF_038994185.2. Lineage (NCBI taxonomy): Eukaryota > Metazoa > Arthropoda > Arachnida > Ixodida > Ixodidae > Dermacentor > Dermacentor albipictus. The sequence continues at coordinate 39,340,609 of NC_091826.1, forward strand.
ATGCGTTGAACCTGTAGTTGATTAGCGTGGCGGCTCTGTGCCTCCGGTTACCGTGATTGCGTTGCAACATGGCGGCGCCAGGACGCCTCCGCGGGCCCGGCCAGCACGTGGCTTCGATTCGTATCCGCACTCGCTGCGTACTTCACATCACATCACTTTATTACGTTAAAGACCCTCGTTTAGGGGGTATTACATACGGAGTGGGCTAACCCAGATGAAGGTTACAAATAACGTGCCAGCGAGAAATAAACGTTAAGCTCAACCGTCACTTGCTCTCATCTCGCGCAGAGGACGAAGCACCGCCATCTGGTGGTGCTTCGTCTTGCTTCGTCGTTTTGTCTTTACTATGGAGATCAGCGCGTTTGTTTCTGACGCTGCTAAATACCTATACAGAGGCGGTATACCGGGCCAAGTCGGTATACCGTACCGAGACGGTATACCGGGCCGAGACGGTATATACCGGGCCGAGACGGTATACCGGGCGGAGAAAGCGGCTTGGTTTCCAGCTGGGCCGATGGTGCTTGAGTATTAGTGTTGGCGGTACGTTGGCTACATGTGAAACGCTTCGAAAGCCCAATTCCTCGCTACCTAATTAATATACTACGCTCCGGCATACGGTACTACGCGAGGACGGCATGCTAAAACGTTCATACCTCGGTGTGTCTGCTCTGGTGAAGAGATGTGGCGCTCGTGTGCTGCAATGGGTCTATAGCGTTTCGCGGTAACGTATCGCGCGATGTTAAAGCTCACTTACGTGAATCGCGCCTCGCAGCGAGGCGTTTGATCGATCGCCCGCGTAGAAATATAGAGGCACGATCGAAAGCGGATACGAAGCACATGATACGTTCGCGATCGTGTTCTCTTCGTTCCCTTCCTTCTTGCTAGGCTGACTGACTGTGTTACCCGTCCGTTTATTGCGGTGTTGTGACCGTTGTGGTTTCTTCGAAATTGTGGTTGTGGTTGCTCCGAGAAAAAAAGAAACTGGTTGCTTCGAAAGCTGCGAAATTCCTGCCAGATGTCCCTCTATAACGGTGTTTTACGGTTACCAAACTCTCGCCTAATAGTCTACGCCAGGGCTTCGCGGCCCGTGGCCGAATATGCTTTACGTTGCTACGTGTGCGATGATAGCCGCGAGTGCGGTGATACCAAACGTAGACTGCCTTTCCGCAAGCCAAACGTGTATCGTTTCCGACAAAAGAAGTGGTGCCCGTGTGGCTCTCTGAGAACTTGTTTTTTTGGTCCTCGCTGGTTTTGAAGTTTGCAACCCTCGCCTACACGAACGTCTCTGGTTGTTAAAAGTGCCCCTCACCTGTGGCTCCGATAAGCGCCTTCGAGGGAGCGTATATATTATATATATATACCTCAACAATTCCTAAAACGGCTTTAGTAATATCCGATGTACACAAACGAGTGAAATATTGTAAGGCCATGCGGCGAGGATGGAGGCATGGCCTCCCGTATAGTAGAGGCCCCCTCTCGTTGCCTCGACCAGGCGACCCCAGGCGACACGCCTCTCCCGACTTTCTTTTTCCATTTGAGAGCCGAGAGCTCACGTGACTTTTTACGTCATCTCTACCGCATTTTTTTCTCTCCCTCCCTTTTTTTCTCGCTGCGCAGCACGTTTCCAGAGATCTTTTTTACATGCTCGGCATTCTGCGGCAATCCTCCTAACCTTGTTTGGCAATTCTGCAGGTTACTTGCACGTTGCACGCGCCAGGCGTATGACGTGGATCCCCCATGCGTGTGATGTCTTTCTGCGTGTGTGACGTCTCCGTGGGCGGTAAAAGCAACGCCTCCTACAGATAGCACGAGGCCTGTGCACTTTCAATTATGACGTCATGCTGCTAGGCTCGAAATTTCGGTGGGCAAGCCCAGCGAGACGAAAGCGGTGACGTCGAAATCACCGCAGCCCACTCGGGAGCATCCCCACTCGATTCTACGGTGGTCGGTCCGGGCAGCATGACGTCATGGATCGGAGTGCACAGCCCTTGTGCTATCTAGGAGGCGTTAGTAAAAGTGACTCCTCCGGTAAGAAGGGCGCGCTGGCTGATGTCTGAATTTTCGGGTGTTTTTTGCGGCGTTACACCGGTGTGATAACTTGCAGACGTGACTGTCGCCGAGTAATACGCGCATCGCACTTGTCCGTTTTCAACGGGCAAACCTGGTGGGGGCGTGATTTTATGCTATAAAGGACATCTGTTTCGGTATGGAAAAGTACAGAAAAACTGCAGCCGATACATTGGCTGTTGGCATTAGGGGATCATTCGACGGTATTATCGCATGCCATTAAGAGGACTCGCTGCAACATAAAGCTATAGCTAAATAAATCAACGACGGTAAGATGGAAATGCCTATCGAACTTGTCTGTCAGATGCTCCAAGTGTATTCGATGACAGTGTTTACTTTTCGGTATTGTGTTAACACCAGCGAAATTTACTAATTCCTTGCCTTACATATATATGTCTTGGCACCTCCAGTTTCACATGTTCTTGTGACGTTACGTATCATTTTTCACCTTTCTAATTAAAGCGTAACTTTGTATTTAGTCATAGACGCACGAAGGCAATGAGCCTCTGAGCAAACCAACAATAATTGCGAATTGCTGCATTTGTCAACTGCAGTCTTTTGAATGATCAGTTCGCAAAGCCGCGATGTGATACACATGTTACTCACATTGCTTCGCTGGCTGAACTGCTGTATACGAGCAGCTCCCGTAGTAGAGACTGTAGTCACTGCGGGGTTTTCACCAAAACTATTACAAAAGCTATCACCGTCATTCGGCTATCCTTCGGCGCCAGGACGTGGTCACGTGAATCCGAAATTTCTTCAACGTTGCCGCCGATTCTATCGCGAGTCTTGCCTAATCAGACTGCGCGCGCCATGCCAATACCATTGCACATGCCTAGAACGTCTACGTGGGCACCAGCAGCTACTCTGGAAAATACTACGTGGAGATGCGCACAAACAGCCAACAAACTTGGCCCCAATGGGATCAAGTTCGACGGCCCTACGGCTAAGCTCGCCCGTATATCTTTGTGGCCTGAGTGTTTGCTCGTCTCCCTGGACGCAAGGTTGGTCCAACAGAGGGTTACATTCTTAACTGAACACGTGACATTCACGTGTTCGGCGAGAACGTTCGGGAAATTTCGGAGAAACCCCTCCTGCGCCGAGCGACAACTGTGCATCCGTCATACTCAGATGAGAAGCGGTCACCGACAATAAAAGAGTGGCTAAAAAAAAAGTTAACTCGTAACAATAGGAGCTCAGTGTGGCGTTCCTCTTGCTCTCGCAACTGCACGTGATAGGAGCCAGGCAACGGCAGAGCCTGTTGCCTCCAATGCGCCGTTGGCATCGCTGTGTAACATCGCCACCGAGCCAACCGAGCGCGCTTAGCTGCATAACCGCTCGAGCGTAGCGCCCCCTGCCCGAGCTGCTTGCGTACAGCGCGTGACAGGACGTGGGAAATACCGGCCGGAACCGGTCCCACGAACCCGGCAGTTGTGAGTATAGTGGTAGGGGTTAGGTTGGGCGCCGGCAACCCTGCGCATCCGTCATTTCCCAATCGGACTGGGGCTCGCGACGCGGAACGAATGGCCGGAATAACTTAGAAGTGCGGAGTGACTGCTAACGAAGGGAGGGAGCGTGCTCATAACGCTTACGCCTTACTTTAAGCAACATATATACCATAGCAGCCTATACCGCGTGTCCCAGCTAATGTTAGCCAAGCCGCTTAATTAAAAAAAAAGGGATACTTACAAGAAAAGCCAAGCTGCGAGATGCAATTATAAGACCTACGACGTTCGGTTGTCAGAACGCTGACAACCGAACACCGCATGACTTAAAGATCATGTATCGCACCATGTTTCTTAAATATTTTTTTTTTTCGTTGAACGGTTTGGCTGACGCTAGCTGGGACACCCTGTATACACTCCGCGCCTGCCGAATGGCCACAAAACTGTCGTCGCCTATGGAGGCAACACCTAGGTATAGCATGCGTACCATGACACAGTCAGGGGCCCGACGACAAACTCAGGGTGACGACAACCTTTAGCAGGGAAGAAGTTTGGGCGTGTTGGTGGGATACATACAGACTGGGATACATAGCGCAAGATATGTCACGGGGACAAGCTAACCTGTCCTGTGTCCCTGCTTGTCCCTGTGTCATTTTTTTGCGCTATGTATCCCAGTCTGTATGACGACAAACCTTAACGGTACCCTATCAGGAGACAGGGAGCAAAACTCGACGCGTCCTCTACAAGCGGCGATGCTCGTGTGTTGCGGTAGCACACGATTTCGTTTCGAAAAAGCAACTACTAGCAAAGCATTTACGTTTAACTCGTCGCTACCACTCGCTTATTGATGCCTGCGAATTTCTTTGTCAGCAGCGAAATAGCGAAAGTTGCGTTCGAGACCTAAGATAGGTGGCGCCACGCACAGCCATTGTTACGTCCCAACACCACAAAGGCGTTAATTAGACGTTTGCCACGAGGCAAACACTCACTCATCCATCAGCGTCTGTCCAGACGTCAACGCAGCGTGGACACCGACTGTTGACGGGTCCACAACAGGCCACAAACCCCATCACTCACTGACAGCCCGAACTAATGATGAAAGGGGGCCAACGTTAAATGCTACCCAACAACGACGGCGACCCTGGATTCGCAGGTTGCTGTCGTGCTGCATATTCCATACTATAGGGCTTAGGAGGCGGGGTTACTGCGGAGCGTTGCGCAAGCATGGGCGAGGTAACGCAATGGATTCGAAGATTGTGATTTGCTGCTATACAGTATTCAGATTCCCTAGTCGACTCGCCGAAGGAAGACGACAGTATTAAAAGGGTTTAGAGCAGCGGGACAGACGGTACTGATGTGAACTCGGAAGTTTAACCTGTTCCTGCAGGAAGTGGGCTTCCGCAACTGGAGCCGTGTAACTAAGCCAATAAACCCTTTTTTCCTTCATTCCTACTACTGGATGTATTCGTCGATGGGCTTGGTGGATTCCTTGCCCTAACGCCACACTAAGCCGCAACGCCGTATAGCTTCAACGGCGGCCGCGTCTCATCGCTCTGTGAATGACCCTGCAGACACAGAATATGCATTCGTTAAGTGGGGTAATGTGATGAACAACTACAAATAAAATAATAAAAAAATGCAGAGACCCCTTCTCGTACCTGATCAGAATCAGTTCATTCATGACAAAAATAGGGATACTTGCATGATAAGTATGTACAGAAGGAGGTCCCGTAGTTATATACTGAAATGGAAGCTTCTATAGAAACTATAGGCATGACCACTATAGGCATGACGGGCGCGCACAGGATGTACACCGTTGGTCATGCGTCCGTTGAGGCCATTCTATAAACCCTGTAGAAATTGTGCTCCCTATACTGGGTGTGCATATTCCACAAAGGGGTAATCGTGCTTACGATATTTCTTTTTTTTTTGTAGCACCGTGTCCCTTCGATTTGGGGCCCAAGAATGTCTGAGATGCCGCGCACGCCAGTTTTCATTCATTGGCTGAGCGCTGCGCGACGGGCAATTCTGGGCAGCCCTGGACGACCATTCGAAGAGAGCTACCCGTTGTCCTGTACTTCCCTGTCAGCAGCCTCATCCGCATCGCAGCAGACGTTTTTATCTTGTGCATAAACGTATTCCCCTTTTCTATCGTGCGTGGTTACCGGAACATTTAATGGCAGTGGTAGCGCCATCTTGGGGCACTGTGGTTGATTACAATGCGTTATAAATGTTTTTGTTATATGCGCGTTCTCGCTGAGAGAAAGGGACTAGATCTGAATGATTATGTCGCTGCTTACTGACTCTTTACGCCAGCAGCTTAAGTAGAATAGGTCTGATGACTGCAACAATTGATTGAAACTTTTATTAGAAGGGATGGCCCGTGGCCTAAGATAGGGGTAAGGGATCAGGTGAAAAAAAAAAAAAGAATGCCTGCCTTCTTCGAAAAGGACAGCAAAGCGTTAATTCTTCTGGTGGCAACTGCTTGCGGTGCGACCCAGTCTCAAGCGAGCCCGGTAGCGTACCATGACTGCAACAATAGCTGCGCCATCCAAGCTTAATCTCCACCCCTGAGATGGCGCCTCGCCTAGCTGCAAGCCTCACGCTATTATTCCCTGAGCTGCGATAATTACTTTGGCGCGCAGGCTAGAATAAAACTCTAGTGTTCTCGTAGCATTCCTTGTCACTTTAAATGTACACTAAACAGTAATATTGAGTTAGCATGTATTGCTATACCTTAGTAACTTGCGATTCGCTGATGATATTGCCTTGCTTAGTAACTCAGGAGACCAATTGCAATGCATGCTCACGGACCTGGAGAGGCAAAGTAGGAGGGTGGGTCTAAAAATTAACCAGCAGAAAACTAAAGTAACGTTTAACAGTCTTGGAAGAGAAGAGCAGCCAGTTTACGATAGGTAGCGAGGAACTGGAAGTGGTAAGGGAATACATCTACTTAGGGCAGGTAGTGACCGCGGATCCGGATCACGAGACTGAAATAATCAGAAGAATTAGAATGGGCTGGGGCGCGTTTGGCAGGCATTCTCAGATCATGAACAGCAGGTTGCCATTATCCCTCAAGAGAAAAGTGTATAACAGCTGCGTCTTACCAGTACTAACGTACGGTGCAGAAACCTGGAGGCTTACGAAAAGGGTTTTACTTAAATTGAGGCCGACGCAACGAGATATGGAAAGAAGAACGTTGGGTGTAACGTTAAGGGATAAGAAAAGAGCAGATTGGGTGAGGGAACAAACACGGGTTAATGACATCTTAGTTGAAATCAAGAAAAAGAAATGGGGGGGGGGAGGTCATGGGCAGGACATGTAATGAGGAGGGAAGATAACCGATGGTCATTAAGGGTTACGGACTGGTTTCCAAGGGAAGGGAATCGTAGGAGGGGGCGGCAGAAAGTTAGGTGGGCGGATGACATTAAGAAGTTTGCAGGGACAACATGGCCACAATTAGTTCATGACCGGGGTAGTTGGAGAAGTGTGGGAGAGGCCTTTGCCCTGCAGTGGGCGTTGCCAGGATGATGATGATGATGATGATGATGATGATGATGATGCTACGTTACTCTTATATAACAGCAACTCGGCCACTCTTACATTGAGAGAAGCATTTTCTTGTTAGACAAGAAAATACGCGAAAAAAAAAAACAAGAACAGATGGCGACATCGCCGTAACGTTCCCGCACTAACTCGAGCTGACGTATTGAATCCTAATAGCGTCTGCCTGGTCCTACATTTAATACTTCGTCGATAAAGGACTACATTCAATAACTCGGGACGTTACGATAATTTTGCTGCACCAGAACACCTATATTCCGAGGACATACACTTGAGGACATCAGTGACGTCACACTGACTTACTGACGGCGGTTCGCGCTCACACTTCAGGGAAAGGTTGGCCTTCGTTTTCCCAAGTCTGAATAAAACCGTGACGTAAGGTTTCACTAAGGTTTCGGCGCGAAATGAGACTAATTACGAAATTTCGACCTTCCTTTTCGCTTGTAAACTTATTAGTGCTAAATTAACGAAAATACAGCTTTTAAAGAATGATTTATAAGTCTACGCTAAATTATTGCTTATCTGTAGTGTTTATTTTATCAGATTTTAATGTGTGCGTGCGTTAGGCTACGACATTGAGACCGTGGGCTCATCAGTAGCCAAGCTTCGCATATTCGCGCAGTTAATAAGCAACAAACAACTAGAACGAGAAACTGAGTTTCACGATATTCGCATATCAAGCTACGCCTCTCTTTGCCACGCTGCGCCTCCTTGCCTTCACGAGTGTAAGGGCAGCTTTGCAGCGCTTCGATTTTCCTGCGCGATTTTCTTTCCGCCACCCGCCGCCGCAAGCTTTAAAATTTTGCCTCGTGTCGTCCTTTCGGCGGCTCTTCCTTGTTTCAGCGAGCCACGTATACGGCGGACGATCGCACTGAAAAGAGCAGGAGCTAAGAACGAAAAAAAAAAAAAAAGCTCGGTGACAACTTTTGCGAGCGCGTGCCGTGACATTACGCTTTCGGCGCCTGTCACCGCGGCGAAGGAGGACCCGTCCCTGCCCTGTTCCGGCAGGTGTTGTTTACGCGGTCGACTCTGCGATGTGTCGCGATTATTATTTTTTTTTTTTTCGTTTGGTCAGCCAGCTGCTGTCCTACGGCCTGCGCATTGTTTCGGGCTCGTGTACGCCTGGAAGGAACACGTGGACAAGGGCTGACCAGGAGTTCATGCGACGCTGCGAAAAAAATGCGGGGCGGGCGTTACCTGCGATTATACCAGGTCAGAGGAAATTTGTCTGTATATATGTGCGCGTATCCGCCACATCGACGGAGAGACGCGTTGATTGGAAGAAATGTTACTTTCCTTGCGCGCAGATGTAGTGCTGCCGTAAGGCTTAACGCGAAAATTGAAGACGCATATATAGCACCTTAACCTTAACAAGCACTGACTATAAAAACTGATACGTCGAGTGTGTTGGAAGGACGCATTATTCTAGGAGCATTCTGTTTTTACTTCCAACGCGAACTCGATCGCCCGACTAGCTATGATTCTTCAGCATCATTCGATCTTAGGCGGTGAAGCAAGAAATGCGCTTGAGGCGTGTTCGAACTAAGTAGGACAGCGACTGCGCAATTGTCGTAGCCCTAGCAAACCGCCAAGCTACCTCGTGCGTTTGTTGCATAGACTGATGTTTCGATTCTACACCGCACCGGTCGCATTTCGATGTGCCCCAAAGCCGGGAACGACCACGTACAGATAAAATGTTTCAACACGTTCTTTTTGCCTCTGAAATCAATCAATCAATCAATCAATCAATCAATCAATCAATCAATCAGTCAATCAATCAATCAATCAATCAATCAATCAATCAATCAATCAATCAATCAATCAATCAATCAATCAATCAATCAATCAATCAATCAATCAATCAATCAATCAATCAATCAATCAATCAATCAGCGTTCAGGTACGGTCTATCAATACACAGTTGCCAATTCATGTAGTTCGAGAATCCCAGACGAGACTTGTTGGTTCACAGCGATGCATTAGTTGGTCGCTCCTGGACTTGTTCACACTCCGACTCCTGCGTACTTGGACTCGGAGCCCAAAGCGACAAATCAGCCCAGCTGGGGTTCGTTCATCTCGTAATGCGCCGAGTAGAATCAATAATCACGAAACGAGACGAAGGAGCTCTGCCCTCTTCGTCTGTCGTGTACCTGCAGCGCATTCGTCTACCGTCTATCGCGTGTACTAAGCGCATTACGAGGTGAAAGATGTACAGGCGGGGACACTGCTAGCGGGAACACGGGAGCCCATCGCATCGGTGTGTGGAGCGCCACCACCTGCGTCTTGTGAAGCCTTTGCAGACGACTTACGACAGCAGACGGCTCTTCGCCAATCTCTATGATTGCGCATGCGCCGCAGGACTCCATGAGGCGCCGGTGGTGGGGCACTGCACAGAGCGATGCCACGCGATCCCGTGTTCCCATTGACAGTGGCCGCGCCTTGCACATTAACTTGATTCGACTCAGACTAAGGCGCACCCGTTCTCTCTTGGGTTCACTGAAGCTCGGACTCATTGGTGGCTGTGAGCCTGAACGAGTCGATTGCTTATTGAGTTCGCCGACGTATCCTACTAAGTACCAGTAAGACGACACCATTAAGTTAAAGCTTCACACCGCAGGCCCGCAAACGGGGATTGGACGCGCGTCTACCGGGTATCTATCTGCCTGTGTAGTCTTGGCCGTCATTGTTAGTTGCATGAGCCAGAAGAAAATTGCTATGATTGTTTTACAACTTCTGCAGCATTTTTAGTCTTGCTAAGAAAGCTGTCCGATACTGTTGAGTCTTAGCCCAGGCCTAAGGCGTTGCGTTTACTACAAGGTGGTTTTCAAATGACATGACCAGAGAACAAAATCATTCGAATTGTGCGGCGTATTTGGAGCAGTCAAGACGGAACGCAGGAAGTGAGAAGGGCGAGCGGACCGCTTGTTTATACGACCATCGCGACTCTTATATAAGGAGTTCCCAAGTCTATGGGCATACCACAAGAAGTCTGTAAGAATCCTGTCGTCTTTTGCAACGTATTCGTCAAGTCGCCTTCCCGTTACAACATTGCTGGCGTCATCACGCAGGCGCCTCTGTTAATGACGCTTGACCGTTTCTGCGCCTGTTGAAAAAAAAAAAATGTTCCGCAAAAAAAAAAGAAATGAACAGGAAAATGGAGGATATGACGTCGGCGAAACGAGGCGTGACGCGAAGGCTGCTTTATCGAGACACTTTGCGCTGCTGCCGTGGCAAAGCTCCAGCGGCTGTGACAGCGGCTTCCCATAACGAATACCCCTCGCTAGCCACGCTTGAAGTCCGTCGCTCACTCTGAACGCACCAATGACGTCCGCTGGGCATTGCGTTATATATGTCCTGCCGCTGGCCAAAAATAGAAACTTGCTTCCGTAGTTCGTAACTGACTGGTGTGGGGGGTAACCCTAGATCTAGTTATATCTATTGTTCCCGAAAAGGGCGTCGCAGTTTGGACTCCCGGTCGCGGCGGCGGCATTCCGATGCAGTCCCCGATGGGGCCAAGTGTGAGAACGATATTGTATACTTAAGTCAAGGTGCACGCTGAAGAACCTCGGGGTGCTCAAGATGAACGCGAAGTCCCCGCAATGGCGTCTCTTTTAGTCCATGTGTTGTATTCCCACGTTAATGTACGGCTGTATATAGACTCGCTGCGCCCTGTCTAGTACGCGTGATTGATGCATGAGCTCCTACTCTCCCGTCTCTCTTTTACTCTCCCTTCGCGTATCGATAAAAAAGTGGACGAAGTCTAGTTAACCTCCCTGGCATTCCTTCCGTCTCTATAGTCGGCTTATAATCCTCGATGACATTAGGTCGGCCGCACTGGCAAATTACGTCGGAGGAGAGAGAGAGACAGAGGAAAGGGGAAAGGCAAGCAGGTTAACCAGAGGGGAAGATCCGGTTTGCTACCCTGCGCTGGGGAGAGAGGGGAGAGGGAGGTAAAGTGATAGAAAAGCAGAGATAAAGAAAGAAAGGATCACATACATACAATCACAGTCGGTCACTGTCGCCGCATACTGTCACAGCACAGCACAGTAGTACTTGCAGCACTATAAACATCTGTTCAAGCTACAGTCGCTTGTACAATTCTGTTGCCTTTAAAAATTGCAACATTGCTCTCGTCGCCCTCTGCTGCTATGGCCTGTGGTGTCGGCATATTAGAATAAGTTCCTCTGTTAGAGGTCTTCGGTCAAAGCGCGCTATCGCGATTGCGAGCGATCGTCTCTTTAAATTATAGCGAGGACAGTCACTGAGAGGACAGTGTGCGGTAGAAAAGAGGCTGGCGTATTTCGCTAACTACCTCTTGCATTCGCGTTAAATAAATGTTTTAATTCGCTGGACGCGCTTAGCGTGCTCTATAGGGATTGGTACATGCCCTACACATGTTTACAACGAATTGTCCTGTACAACGAAGGACTCTGTAGATCCTGGGCGCTTCGTTATAAAGGCCGATTGACTGTTACGACTCGCGTGCTTCCGCCCTTCCGCTCTTGAGCAGTTCTCTTGCGTTGGCTGGCAACGATCCAGGTTTAAATCTCAAGATTTCAGCTCTCTGAGCAGTGGTGATGGCGATTCCTTTGGCGTCCAATTCGAAACAGGACTGCGACAGATGGTCACCTATCGCCAGCTCGAGCTTATCAGGTTTGACTGTATAAATCGACTGCTGTCTAGCCATTTTGCCTCTCTCTCTTTTATTTTCCAGTTCTTCATTACAACCTCTACGTTTAAATTGCGCGGTCTCTACTTTGTTATCCCTTAACCTCCCCCTCCGCCTCTCTCCCTAGAGTAGGGTAGCAAACCGGATATTTTCCTCTGGCTAACCTCCCTGCCTTTCTCCTCCCTCCCTCCCTCCCTCCCTCCCTCCCTCTCTCTCTGTCTCTCTTGCACGGTCAGCTATGGCCGTATCGAGCCCGGCCTCTAGAGTCCACGACGGGATTGTGGCGACACCTTTAGGAAGCTCTCGCTGGAAAGAGTGCCTCTCTAAACTAACAATATGCGCGTTCCCACTACGCTCTTTCTTTTTACGAGCGTGCCGCATGTGCACGTATGCGCGGGCTGCTATAGAGAGTTTTAGCCCAGCGGGTTTACGGCCAGCGGAGCGGAGCGGGCGAGCGGAGACGCAACTGCGCATGCGCACCACGCTGAGGCGGCCAGCGGTTTTACGGAGATGCGTTTACGCCCGCTGGAAAGCACTCCCCAGCGGAGGGTATACGCAGCGCGCGAGCGTGCGTAAGCGCGCGCGGGCGTGTATGGGAAATGCAAGACGGCAGCCGCGAACATGAACGCCGGCAGTTCTGCATCGAAAACGGCGACTGCCGCGCTGACCCGTACATTAGTACTCAGTACATTGTTAACAAATAATGCACTGAGAACTTGTAATATATCTTTATTCAACATTTCTTGCATAATAAAAGCAAGCGTGATTCAATTTCATTTCTCAGTAACTCCTATTCGAACCACTAGGTGGGGCAGCAAAGCGCCCCGCTCTTTACCCCGCTCGAGCGGGTGATCCGCTGGGCTAAAATTCTTTTTTCACGAGCCGCTCCGCTGGCGCAACGGCGGAGACCGCTCCGCTCCGCTGGCCGTAAACCCGCTGGGCTAAAACTCTCTTATAGCTAGCTCGAAGTGACAGGCCGTCGCCTCGTTTTTCGCTTTGGGAGTGTGATGCGCCCAGTCTGCGCAGCTCGGCGCGTTCTCGACTCGACCGCGTGAGACCTTTGCCATTGACATTACGCGCGGTTATAATATCTTGTGCGCCGCTGCCGGGGGAAAATGTCGGGCGCCAGTTGTCGTTCTTGGGCCGCGGCGGTGTGAGGCCGAGTAGATAGAGGCGCCTACGTGCTAGCGTTGGCCGCGGAGCTTGCGTCGTATACGCTGCCTCGTATACCGAGGTAAGCGAACTCCCGTGACTCCTAAGATGTCTGTGTGTCTGCGCGTGCGTGTTTTTACGTTTTTTGTTTTTGTTTGTTTGTTTGTTTGTTTGTTTGTTTGTTTGTTTGTTTGTTTGCATTAACGATTGCGGGCGCGCGTCCGGGCGTGTGCTTGCGGGTTTGGGTGGGTTTTTAGCCCGGATATATAGGCGAAACGAAAGTATTCCGGACCTCGGAATTGGAAAAGAAGAGGGAGATATCCAGATTTCCACGCATTGCATGGGAATCGATGCTGTGTGGTCGCCTCACACGCGTATTCACGCAGTTGCATCGCCGTGCACGAACTTGTCGGTCGATCTGGTAGCGTTTCGCAGAAGCCCCGAACCATGCTGGACGGCAAGCTACCTGGAAAATGCTTATCTTGAAATTAATTCGCGCAGCGCGGGGGATAGGAATAATTTTTTCTTTAATCGAAGCTCTCAAGGAAAATGGGCGAGTACGGGCCTCTTCTTCATGGCTGCATGTCACAATCAAACCATACGCAGGCAAGAATACTGAAGGGAAAGAAAGCAAACAAGAAGAAAGAATTATAAACACGCTCTAAGCGCACCTGCACGTCACCTTCGTGTTCTCGCTGCATAGCTGCGTCGACATCCGGCAATATGCGCTCGCCTGAATTGTTCTCTGCACTCTGGAAAATGTGGACAGTGCAGTGCGCTAGCGTAAACACTGCATGACATTAAAATAATGACCTGCTCGGTGCATAAACATGAACTCTGCATGAGATTACACGTTGTATAGGACGGGATTATTACACGTTGCGTAGGCTTAAAATAAATAATTGTATGCATCGAATACACTGTAGATTTATAGCACCTAATCAACCGTCCCGTGAAAGCTTCGCTTCACATAGCTTCCAACATATGCGTTGGATATGCATATTTCTTTTTTTTTAACGTCTTTATTTCTGCATCTAATAAAAGCCTTGCGGCAGTGAATGAAGGCAGTGAATGAGGCCCGACAGGATTATGCAACAGAGTGCGTGGATTGAGCCAAGAGGCACTTCGTAATGAAAGAAAGAAAGAAAGAAAGAAAGAAAGAAAGGAAGGAAGGAAGGAAGGAAGGAAGGAAGGAAGGAAGGAAGGAAGAAAGAAAGAAAGAAAGAAAGAAAGAAAGAAAGAAAGAAAGAAAGAAAGAAAGAAAGAAAGAAAGAAAGAAAGAAAGAAAGGTAGAAAGAAAGAAAGGTAGAAATTAGGCACGCAACACAGCATTCGGATTTGGCGTCTGTACTGGCATATGCTAAGAAAAACGCAGTGAATTCGTTCACGTGCGGTTGGCACCGCTCAGTCAAAGGCGTTCACGCTGGCCAATCACAAGAGTGAGCAGAGTGTCCGCGAATCACAACACTGGCGCTAACGTGAGAACGCGTTCATTTTCATTTCGTTCATTGGCACCCACATCCGGGCCCATTTCGGGAGCGAACGGTAAATAGAAAGGCCTGGTTTGACGTGTTAGGTACAGGTGTGTGATGTTTGAAGAAGCGTTGTTGCCGATGCCTTCTTGTGAAAAAAAAAAAAAGAAGAAGAAGAAGAAGAAAAAAGCTGGACTGCGAGTCGGCCTAGTTGGAACATATTCGTATTGATACTTTTTGTGCGCAAACAAACAGGGACGAAGAATAGGGGCAACACAAGGACGAGCGCTTTCAAGGACGAGCGGTTAGAAAGCGCTCGTCCTTGTGTTGCCCCTATTCTTCGTCCCTGTTTGTTTGCGCACAAAAAGTATCAATATAAAAAAGCTGGGCTGCATGCAACGAACCCCGAAATACATATTGTATGGTGTCGAGTTGTAATGTGTGCCGAATTACATTTAACAGTGAATCACGTTGTACATGTCGGCGCGTAGAAGCACCATTACGCGGTTTCTATCATCGTTAAGTTAAGGTAAAAAAAATAAAATAAAAACAGCTCAACGCAGAGAGGCAAGGCATCGTCGGATGAGCACTAAAGGAGTGTATGTAGTCGTAGTTAGCGCACTTTGTCGATTCCGCTTGAAATTTTTTTCCCACTCACCCTCCAACTAATAGAATGCACGATTTTAGTCGCCAGAGTGTGGGCTATCATCGTACCAAGTAGCGTCATACCTTGGTATGATGATAGTGACACCTTGGTATGGTAATGATACCTTGGTATGATGACGACAGGCGAGAAGCCTTGCTAGGCGCGTCTTCTTGTTCATGGCCGTTTCGCCGCCTCTCCGTACCTCGGCGGCTGCCCCTGAGACTTACGGCGTCAACGACCACTCGAGCGAGGTGAATACGGTACACCTACTTACGCACGTCGCGTCGCATAACCATTCTCGCTCAAGATCCCGGATCGCGTGGCGGTCGCGTTACACGCTCCTCGCGGCCGACAGCGGCGGAAAGCAATGTGCACAAGCAACGAAGTTGTTGTACCGTATTTACTCGTGTTTTAGGCACCCGGGGCCGGAAAATGGAGAAAGGAAAGAAAAGGGGGGAAAATGAACGTGGACGAGAAAGATAAATTTGTCGTTGGTGGGGACCGAACTCGCAACCTTCGCATTACACGCATGCGATGCGCTACTACCAGTTGTGCTGTAGCGACGGCCGTCAATTCGCCCACTAACTTGGGTATCTATATATGTCTACTAGGTCTATAGCCCTGGAAGTGTCAGGTGAGCGCCACACAGTCAGAGCCATGGTTGGCGGACGTGGGACAACCTTATTTTGTTTTTTTGGCTTGATGGCGTCACGTAACAGGTGCGCTTAGGAGAGCATGCAGGCGAGTGGCTAGTGAACCCTTGTATGCTACCTAAGGTCATCAAGGCTGCCGGGTTCCAGACCCTTGCTATGTATGAGTATGAACGAGAAGGGAAACCGAAAGGCTCGATTCTTTGTTTATCACGACCATATGACGCCAACAGGCAATGAAGCCAAGGAAAGCATAGTGGTAATTAGCTGTGTTTCAAGTTGAAATATAGAAAATAGTGAAAAAAAGGGAAGTTAAACGACCAGTGCTCGAAATGGCACACATGCCACAAGCACAACGAAAAAAAAAAGAAAAGGTGCTATCTGGTACAAAGTTCACAGAATCCGAAGTCTCTTTATTTTTGTGTGTCTCTTTTGTCCCGAATGTTTTACTAAGGTGGCACGGTCACATTCGAGGCGATTGCTTGCATTCCAGAAATCACGGTATGCGAATGGCGCCGAGTTGCTCGAACCGTCCTCCATTCCGCACTCGATCTGTCACTCTCTCCGCCCCTCTCTCGGGCTCCCTCTCGTCACACGCTCCTCACCCTTTCCCTGCGCCGTCCTTCTCGCGTGTCATCATCACTCAGCGCGTGATTTCCACTTCCAGCGACAGTCGCTCGCACACACACACGGTCGCGCGCTCGCGCGTACGCACCCCTTTGGTCGTGACTACACACACGCGCACGCATGTGGTTGGGCGACGCCGACACTACTCTCGCGGTCGCTTTGCGCGTACACGGACGCACGCACTGACGACGAACCCCGCTTCTCGGTGTCATCATCTCCGGCTGGCCCGTCGTCATTTGCATCGCTGGCGGCACGGAATTGGAGAGTGACATCACATATGCACGCGCGCGGGCGCGGCAAAGCGCGAGAAGCGTACGACTCTGCGCGCCCCCTGGCTGCGACCAGCGTATCTGTCTTAATCTTCGCGACATCCGTATCGCCGGCTTCGCGAGTGTAGCTTTATGTGTGACGTACTGGTGGGTGCTCGGATTCCGACTGGGCCGTCTTTCTAATGCGCATCTTCCAGTGGGTTTCCCGTTTCGCTGGCCAGTATTTTCGGAGAGAAATGGCGCGGGCCTCCGTAGGGTTCCTGCTCCAGCCCATCAGTCAATCAAGCGAGCAAGCAATCAATCAATCGGTCGATCTTTGTTATAAATGTGGCAGTAGTGATGCCTAAGAGGGTATGCAGCAGGAGGTGCCGAGGTTAGAAACGGCGGGCGGCCGGGCCTCTCGTATTAATGGGGTAACATATATGCAGCGAGCGGGGACGGATTGGGCGGAAAGCGGACGCTTGATTTTTTTTTTTTGCGTAAGGATGATGAAGCCGAATGTTTTGCTCAATCTAGATCGATCGTACTTTACCAAAGAACGACTAGGGATTGCGGTCCTCAGGGTTTGCCTCTTTTTGCCACGGCTTAGGGAAATTATGGAGCTCTAGAGCCGGCGTACAGCTTTATGCGGTGGAGCGGCCTAGATCATTCGAGTGGCGCAGGAAGGGCTTGCGAAATGTTCAAACGACTTAAATATCAATTTGCAAAGAGAGGTTGTCCTGAATGCAGGGTTGACGTGAGGCGGATTTACTAGTAGTTACAATACGCGAGATGTGTCGCCAAAGTTCGGATATGTGCGCTGCACTGAATGGATGCGTCACTTTGGCACGGACATGGTGCAACGGCCGCGTTGACATTGCCAATTTTTTTTTCTTTTTTTACCCCTCGTCGCATGCTCGCGGTACCGAATTTGACCGTTTGACCGAGGCAGTCGTAGTTGGGGCGAAAGTGGTCCGAACATTTCAGACCACGTGACCGATCCTTTGCCCGAGGAGGGGAGCTCACAAGAGAGAGAGAGAGAGAGAGAGAGAGAGAGAGAGAGAGAGAGAGAGAGAGAGAGAGAGAGAGAGAGGAAAGGCAGGGAAGTTAAGCGGAAACAAATCTCCGGTTTCCTACCTTGCACGTGAGTTGGGAAAAGAAAGGAAGTTAGAAAGAAGGGACGAGAAAAAATGAAAGCGCGATTGAGCTCTCTCGTCCTGTCTGGTGCGTCTGTGTTGCTTAACCATGAGTGGTGCCACTCTACGCAGTTTAAATTGAATGCTGCAACAGTCTTCTGATAAGATGTATAGAACCGTGTTTACGTTGGGCGATTGTCTCTTCCGACAGAGGTCGGCCGTCGAACTTGTTGAAGCCCGGCAGTAAATGAGCGTCTCTGTCCACAATACTGCGGACACTGGCACAGAATATGGCCGACGGTTTCCTGTTCACTGCAGTGTTCACAGGCTGTGGTGTCGGCCATTCCTATATGCAGAAGTCGTAGGCATCGGTGAACAGCCACGTCCAATCGTAGTCGGCATAAGAGGGTTGCGCCTGTTCTGGACAGTCCTGATGGGTAACTGGATGCTTAATTCAGGGCCCAGGGAACGTAGCCGCCTATTTATGAAGTTGGGCCCGTTCCAATCGGATAGCGTGCGTTGGCGCGCAAATATGCGAGGTTTTCTTGAAGCATCCGCGCTTGAAGGCGGGATCGATGAATACCGGGTTTCTCCCTGAGCTAGTCGGGCCGCTTCGTCCGCGCGATCATCACCGGCGATGCCGCAGTGAATCGGTAAGCACTCAAAATATGACGCAGTCTTCCGTCTCGGTTAGGTGCAATATCGGTTCTGTAATATCAAATACCAATTTTTTACGCGCAACTCGCGAGAGAGAGAGAAAGAAAGGCAAAGGAAAGACAGGGAGGTTAAACCGAGATTATCTCCGGTTGGCTGCCCTGTACTGGGGGAGGGGCAAGGGCATGCAATAGGTGAGAGAGAGAAGGATAAAAAAAGAAAAACCTAAACACACAAGCGCACGTACACACGAACTGTTTCTGTGGGCACTGTCACGCAGCCCACAAAGGCGTTCCTAGTCTTACGCAGTGTCACCGTACAGTCCTACGTCACACAGTGTACATTCACAATTTGTCAGAAAGTCCCGTGTCTCTCAAGTATCGCAGCAGCGCCTTCATAGCGGATCGACGGCATAATCATAGCATAATCGACGGCCTAACGGCTTTCAGCGTCACCCCAAGCCTGCGCAGACCCGGCAGTTGTTCACAATTGCACTATACAGTAAGTACAGAGTAGGCCCCGCCATCAACGCTAACAGTGCGTTTGTGTCTGGAACGATGCTGACAGAATGTGGCGGACAGCTCGCTTGGACTGCGGTTCTATTATGGCGTGCTTAGAAAATGCGGGAACATTACGTTTCCTCCGAATAATTATGCTGGCGTCTGTCGACACCAGACCAACATCAGAGTGACGCGCTCTTCAGGGCACCCTGCGTGCAACAGCCCTTGGTTATTTGGCGTCGAACGGAACGGTTGGGCGCTGGGGTTCCTGAATGACGCGTGAAGGACGCGTGAGGGCAAATGTGCAAACAAAGCAGTGGCGGAAGGATGGCGGTTCACTGCGCGCACTGTAGCGATTCATATAGGCGAGGGAGTGGTAGGTGGAAGGGTGTTGTCATGTGCTGAAGTCGATTTCAGTACACGGGAAGGGGGAGGGTTGTGTGTGTGTGCGTGTGTGTGTGTGTGTGGGTGGGTGGTTGGGTGGGGGAGGGGGGTTAGGTATAGCCGCTGTTTGCGAGGATGTTTGCCCGCACTTGTGCGCGTTCTCTATCCAAGCTCAAGCTAGGTGACATTTTCCGTGATGCGGTCGTTTGTGCCACGCGTGCTTTGTCCCCATTAAACCGGTGCTGCATTGTGACAGCCTCGCTGGCGTTGGATCGTATGGGTTTGAACTTTTCCTACGCCCTATAGTTGTCAGGAAAATTGCTCCGCATTTTAGCGCTTCTCTGTGCGCTTGTTATAGCTATATAATAAATCTTAGCTATGACAACTGTGCGTATGCAAGTAACAGGTTTCGTTTCTTGCTTTATTGTTTCTTCTTTTCCTTTATTGTATGCTACAATAAGATTTTGCTGGTAATTGGTTACAGTTCCCATGTTAATTTTTGCAATTAGGATAGTTCATGTCTCAAATGCTCTCGTATCGGATTTTTTTATGTGTGACTAATCTCGTTGGGTTCAGGTTTTCTTTTTTCATAGATGAAATACTGTCTATTTTTGTTTATTGTCGTTTACTTCGTTTCGCACCGTTCGTTTATGCATCCTACATGATGCGTGGCTGCATGTGGACGTTGTAGGCGGCTACCTCAACGTCCGTCGAGCAATTCACACAGCTTGTAGCCCAGGTAACCAGCCAGAAGCATCCAGTAAAGAAACTGCAATGAAGTGAACTGAATCAGACGTCACTCAGTTGACAAGTATACACACTGACATCCGCGCTACCGTCTTGAGCCCAGCTATGTGTCGCACCGGAAGTAATTGAATACCACAGCAGCTTCGTGATTTGAATTGAAGGGATGAGTATACCGTGTGCTTCTTACTCCTTCACATGGCGGCCACCTAATCGCAAACCCAAAGCACGGCACGATAACCTGGTACCGGTGCTTCGGATTTGATCTGATTTCTAGATTTGTATGACCTTTTTGTAAATTGAGTGTTTGATTTCAGGAAAACTTGACAAATGACGTTCATGCGTTACGCGCCAAGTAGTACATTCTACGTCATTGTCCTGCGTCAATGTGCATTGTACGTACAATGCGGTCCATTATTAACGGGAACACGTGAGTGTAAAGCGTGTGCGAAACTTCCCCTCTGGCAACTGTAAAGTTTTCTGCCTTTGTAGCAGATGACTTCTGGTTGGTGGTACTGGCATTTTTCTAGCCACCTGTGCGGTGCATTAAGGTAGCTTCAGCAGACAATTGCAGCTATAGCAAGCAGAGCGGCAGCGGCAGATTTGAGTGTTCTCTTTAACAGTGGGCCGAACTGTATATGAAACTTTATTTAACGCATGTACATATGAGCAGCTTCTTTTGGGTTTGGTTCGCTCCGCTTAGCTTGTGGCTCACTTTTGCGCCGTTAGCGCTGCCCGCAGTGGCTGGCCGATCCCGGAGATGGCCCAGTCTGACAGACAGACAGACAGACAGACAGACAGACAGACAGACAGACAGACAGACAGACAGACAGACAGACAGACAGACAGACGGACAGACGGACGGACGGACGGACGGACGGACGGACGGACGGACGGACGGACAGACGGACAGACAGACGGACAGACGGACAGACGGACAGACAGACGGACAGACGGACAGACAGACGGACAGACAGACAGACGGACAGACAGACGGACAGACGGACAGACAGACGGATGGACAAAAGGAAACAAAACAAGAAAGAAAGAAAGAAAGAAAGAAAGAAGGAAAGAAAGAAATAAAGAAAGACAGAAAGAAAGAAAGAAAGAAAGAAAGAAAGAAAGAAAGAAAGAAAGAAAGAAAGAAAGAAAGGAAGAAAGAAAGAAAGAAAGAAAGAAAGAAAGAAAGACAGACAGACAGACAGACAGACAGACAGACAGACAGACAGACAGACAGACAGACAGACAGACAGACGGATGGACAGACAGACAGACAGACGGATGGACAGACAGACAGACAGACGGATGGACAGACAGACAGACAGACAGACAGACAGACAGACAGACAGACAGACAGACAGACAGACAGACAGACAGACAGACAGACAGACAGACAGACAGACAGACAGGACAGACAGACAGACAGACAGACAGACAGACAGACAGACAGACAGACAGACAGACAGACAGATGGACAAAAGGAAACAAAACAAGAAAGAAAGAAAGAAAGAAACAAACAAACAAACAAATGACAGCATTGCGACGAGATTGCCATGTTTCAATATGAAGTCGGACGAAGCGTATTTGTATCTATCCCGAAAAAAAAAACGACGCGGTCTTTGTTTACTCTGCTCGTATCTGCAGCTTTCAACCAACGACGCTGCGCGACCCAATGGCGGCACTGGCGAGCATATACTTTAATATGTAATATATGCCGTGCGCACGCGTTGCCGACCCCTGCGTTCGTCCACGCGTGACTTTGCGCGCTGTGGAGGTCGGTTTGCTGCGCTGCCTGCCTCCTCCTCCTCTGCCGGTCCCAACGCTGCCTGCCTGCCTGCCTGCCTGCGTATGTTTGTGCGCGCGTCCTAGAGTACGCCGTGGCGCAGTATCGCGCTAGATTTTGTTATTCGACGAGCAACGCTTCTCGCTGGCTTTTTTTCCTTCTTTCTTTATTTTTTATTCCCGGACGCGGGGAGCAAACAGCGAGCACCGGATGCCCGCTCTCCCGAGTCACACATCCCCCGACACCCACCACCGCCACCGTCCCCCTTGCAGTAGTACCCCTCACGCACTCTCTCTCTGCACCAGAGGCCTGATCTGCACGCCCCGCTGCTGTTTGTTTGTGCCCGGGAGCTTTAGTACAGCCGAGTAGAGCGTGCGCTGCGCGTTCCGGTGAAGCTCGTCCACTGTGGAACCAAATCACGTTCTCCGTGAATCTCCGCTTGCCTGCCTGCCTGCCTGCCGGCGCGCGGTTTTGCTCCCCCCGTCCTCTGCGTAGTTTTCGTGACTTTGGAATAACTCTCGTGGATTTGATTTCTCGGGTGAGTCGTCTCGTTTCTTTCGTTCTTTCTCTCTTTCTTTTTTTTGTGTGTGCCGGTGGAAGGTCGGGTCCCCTTATCTTGCCTTCATGCTATATTTTGTTTATACACTCTTTGTTTATCCGCCGCTGATGGGGTCCTGTGCCTGTGGCGTGTTCTGCTGCGGAGCACGATGTCGTCGGTTCGAATCCCGGCCGCTCTGGGCGGAACGCTGGAGCACTCGCTGGCGCGCGTAAGCTTCGCGGCCAAGATAATTAATTAACAGCTTGCGAGGAAAATCAATGAGGAGTGCAATTTGATCAATCAATCAATCAATCAATCAATCAATCAATCAATCAATCAATCAATCAATCAATCAATCAATCAATTGAAATTGTGTGTATGTTCGCTGTCATTCCGGGTTGCTCACATCTATGGGCAGCCGGAAATGTTCTGCTTTCTGTCTCATCTCCTATATAGACTATACATCCTACTCCAAAGTTTGGGACCTTGATGGTCTACAAGCCCATTGGTTTATAACCCTATCGGTCTATATCCCTGTCGGTCTAGAAGCCTATCGGTCTACAAGCCTGTCGGCCTGCAAGCCTATCGGTTCCTACTCCAAAGTCTTCTGAAACATTCGCGCCTTGAAGGTCTATTCGTGAGGTAGCGGCTTGCATTTTACGCGTCAGTACAAAGGAGGGAGACGAAAGCACGAGTTTCCGTGGGCCGACTTCGCTATATGTGTATGAGAGAGCACGTTTAGAGAACACGATGTGGTAGTACTTAAAATGTGCAGCTCCGGCCAAGGTGATATCTGTAAACCGGAAACAGTTTAGGGAGGACACACCTTTCTGAAACAGACAGGGCATACTTTCTTATCGAATATGTCACTCTTCCTACTGATCACCCTATCGGAAGGGACGTAATAGCGCGTGAAAATCTAGTTTCGAGTGTGTTTGCACGTGCACGTGTTAACTTGAATTGTTGTTCGCTGGTAGAAATAAATTTGTGTTCTAGTGTGTTCTCTATGCCGGATATCAACCCTGTTGTTGGCGTAGTAGAGGAAATATTCCACAGCGCCGTCCTTTTGATTAATAGATATTTTATACAATATTGCAATTTTCCCATTTGTTTCTCACACCACAACGCTCCACCCCTTACCCAGTGGCTGATATGGAACCTGTGAGAAATTTCTTAAATAATTTAAACAAACATGCAATAAGAAAGCGCTGCCTCTCAACAGGGGGTCGCCGTTGGCTTAAAAGTTAAACCGCCTCAGCGACCAGAATGTTTTCGAGGTTACATTAGAGAGTTTTAGCGTATTGTTACCGCTACATCGTTGCTCAGTCCACCGGTCTCGCCGCCCGAATGCGCCAGCCAATCCGTACCAGCGTGCACCTAGTCGTATGTTAGCTAGCAGTCGCAAAGCTTGCAAGTGACGGAGACAATAGGTTTCATGGTGTAAAACATTGACGATACGCTAATACTCTCCATTAACACAATGCAAATCTAGCGTTACCACTGCCACCTGCCACCGACAGCGCGAGACTCGGTGGCAGAGTTGGAGTAAGCGATGTCAGTAGAAGACATAACGCTGTGCATAATACACTTCTACCTCTTCTTGCGAGGCCGTTGCCTAACATTTTGTCACTCTCTAAATCTCTCTAGTGCTATCACATTTTGCGCGGCCATCACCAACAACGGCAACTGACGCTTTTCGCACGTGCGTTTCGTGCCGCAAGCGACGGGCTCCTGCTTGGTGCCACCATCCTGTTACGTCTGCACCCTGCGCTGACGTAGTCATTAGCCTCGCGCATTGGCGACAGGTTATGCAGAAATTGTATAGCCTCGCCTTGTATGCTTTGCTGTCATTGACGGGGCCTTTGCGGAACGCGCTAATGTGAGGACGAGGAATATGAGGACATAGGCTTACGCAAGCTGGTGCATTCGCGTCCTTGTGAATTTTTCGCTCCCATATAATTGTCATGTTTTTTTTTCCCTCAACGCTCCCTGGTCTTTCGGTGTAGCGAAAGCAGGCGATGTGGCCGAGTACTTGCACCGGCACTCCGGTTGATTTAACGCATCAGTGGGCTTGTAGATGTTACCCATGTGCAGGATCATGATTACGGCTATGAATAGTCATTACGGATGCCGAAGGAAAGGCGTCGGAGCGCGTCCGCACGCCGGATAGTGTGCAGAAAGTTGCCATGGAAACCGGCAACGGTTGACGTCATCGATGTTACAGAGACCACATGGCGGCGGAAGGGGACGGGACGCCCGTTAACGGCTGCGTGGCGGGCCGTGTGCACAAAGTTGCCAATGTAACAGGCAGTGACCGACGTCATAGATGTTGTAGAGACCACGTGATAAGAAGGGAGAGGATGGACGCTGCGCTTTTTTCTCGAATCATGTTGTAATATGCGTAGCGAGCCCGCGGCGTGCGGAACGTTGCCATGGAAACGGTGACATCCGGCCGTAGGCTGTTGTAAGAATCATGTGATGGGGATGCGACGCGGTGCTACTTTGTAAAGTTATTTTCGCCATTGCAGGGCGGAGGCCTCGAGTGATTTGACAAAGTCACAGAAAGGGGAACTACTTTGTTGTTGGCGTGTTTGTGCTTTTACCTTAACAACACCATATAGTGCCAACAATCCCAGACGCTCCATCTACAGACATTACCGCACAAAAGTGCAGTGTTTTCGTTGGAGCCTCGATCGAAATTCTGCGCAGTTCCTAAATATAAACCTATAGCCCTTCTGCAAACTGCTCAAATAACTGTGTGTGCTGGCGCTGCACTCTTTCGCCGCAGACGTCTTACAATGTCGATGTGATCGTGTGACAGATCATTCTCTATAGGTTCAGCGATATCACTTCAAGGATTCCAGGGTATACGTTTGCACGTTGCTTACAGTCCATGAACTTTCTATGTATAGCGTCGTATCGGAAGAGGGCACATAGAAGCGGGGTATTCAAGGTTCGGCGCTGCTCTTGGCTTCGCTTGCCGCTTCGCTTCTTCTTTATCGAATATGTCCCCGTTTTCGACCGGCCGCGCGGGAAGAACATCTACCCCGGCGTCATGACCTCCTGGACGAAAGCCAATTCTCTTTGACCAAAATAATTCGTCCCTGATTCCTGCTCCGCCAAGCAGTCCCCTGCACATTCCCGGCACTTCCGTAAATACAGTGACTCCGCAGAACAGCTCCGAGTCGTTTGTAAAACGTCGTGGGTCTATCTTTACAAGCGTTTCGTGAACAGTGCCTTGTTTTCGTTGCTGTTTCTTTTTCTTTTTTTTTGGGGGGGGGGGAGGAAGGGGGGTGTGGGTCGGCGGGACAGAAGCTGCTTCGAAGCTGTTGGCGAATGCTAAGTGGACGAGCAGGTTTTGCTTTTTGAGCCTGGTATCTGAACCGTACGGAGACTTTGTGAAAGAAAGTAACCGATTTTATCGCAGCGATCGAAAACATTTGAGAGACGCCGTTGGCATTCTTAGGTAGCTCTCTGCAAAATTGTGGTACGGTTTCTTTATGTCTCCATTGGATTCCGACAGGGTCGTTCTGGACTCGCTCTTGGCTTTCGCCAAGGACGCGCAGCTTCTAGGACGGCTCTGAATACGCCTCCCCCCTCCTCTTCCTATTCCCCATTATAGGCCTTCGCGCCATCCCTTAATAAATACATTTTGTCATCATCATGTCTCCTTGATTTAGCCAAAAATAGAGAGCTACCAGGAGAAGTGGACAAGACGCCAAGACGCATCTGTAGCTGGTGCATGGCTGATGGTTTCGCTTATGTGTGCACTATTTCTTGCGGGTCATCATGTTTCTAAGTTTGTAGAAGCCAGCGATAAATGCAGAAGCCAAGGCGCGACGTGTTGCCGAGGTCACTCGGGCATCGTTTTACTTTCTATGTACGACGTTATACATGGTATCTATAATGGGTTTCCGAAGCTTCTTGTCTCTGTCGTAAGTGCCTCCGAGATTAGTATTTACCCCAACTTTCCTTCGCGATAGCAAGTCAGTTGAATGCTTGCACTGGTTATTGTTATCTGATCTGAAGCCTCTTGCGTGTTAATTGCCTAATCACGAAAAGAACGACAAACAGAAAAGAAAAAAATAACATATGCGTGTGCACAGTGACCTGGGAGCAAACATCCTTCATTCGCTTAGTGGATGATAGATGGTGCTCCAATGCCGCGCCACACCAAAAACAGAGGCTTCAACAAGACAGAGAAATGAGATGGGAAAGGTAGGAGCCTTAACCGTAGAGAGGTATCTAGTACGCTGCATGCTTTTTGGCATCGTTTTATTAGCGATAGGATGTTGTATATAAGCTTTACAGTGGGTTATCGAGGCCCCCTCTGTCACATGTGCCTCCGAGACGCGTTCCCACGCGAAGCTTTACTTACGATAGCAAGTTGTAGTAAAATTTGATAACTGGTTCGTGTTATCTTGTCTGACACCCTTTGCGCGTTGGTTGTCTAATCACGCAAAAAACAACTATAAATAAATGAATGAGCAAGAAATGACGTAAAGGTGTGCGATGCAGTCTTGGAGGCAACGGCCGTCATTCGCTGAGTGTACGCTAGGTGTCACCACATTACCCCGCTGCAAACTGTTGACTCGGAATACACTTTTATGGATAGCGTTTCTAGATTTTAAGGAAGCCTACGACAATGTAAACAGGGAATTTTGGGATATTCTCAAGCAAGAAGGCGTAGGTGACCATTTCGTGGGGCCGCTGAGGGAAATATTTAAGGTATTAAGAACGGCCAGCTGCAGTGCAAGTTTGCCACCCTGTTACGACTATGGTGGCAACATTCCGGGAGCGTCGCCGCCAACCTCTAGCCACAGCGTGACTAAATCGACTTTGTGTCGGGGAACAATACGCGCATCCTCCACTCTCCGTCGTTTCAGCTAGGATGCGTTCGATGAAGCAGGCTTTGTGCTGAAACCGCCGCCAACCTCTAGCCTCATCGCCGTTGTGACGGAATGAGTTCGGCGGGCCAACTATTGTTACCAAACTCCCCAACGCGGACCTGACCTGCTACGGGTGCGCGAGTTGCCGCGGGAACGCCGTTTTGCGCTCCTTCCCACGCACCGACCAAGACGCAAGACAACGCGCTACCCGGAACGGCTCCGAGTTCTATTAAATTCGTGTGGTGTCGGTTTCGCACCGTAAACATGTGTGTGTGTGCATGTGTGTGTGTAAACCGTCCTGCGGAGAGGCGGCTAGTTTGCGATGACTAAACGAACGTTCGCATCACCTTGTATCGCGGGAGGACCGAGTGTTTGAAAACTGCTGTTGTGCGGATGCTCGACACACTTCTCTTAAGCAGTCATGTTAGACTGATGTACTTTCTCAAACAGTCATGTTAGACTGATATAAATACTGTAAATAAACCCATATTCCTCGTTCTCGATGAGAAGCAGTGCTTCCCTTCATCAACGTCCTCAGCGAGGATAAGTTGGACGACGGCATGGGCCAGCTACCTTCGAATTCATGCCGGACTCCAATCTTGACAACGGATCACGAGCGATGGGATTGAGCCCCCAATCCTGACAAGGGATAACCCAGTACAATTTGCACGGGAAGGCCAAAATGTAATGAAGTGGTGGAAGTTCACCGAAGACTGAAGCGAGTGTTTCGTTTGTCTTCACTGTTGTTTACGCTTTATGTTAAGGGCATGGAAAGACGACCGGAAAACAGTGAATTAGGGTCGGATTTATCCTACACGCGTAATGGACAAATGGTGAAGTAGAAGGTCCTCGGACTGATGTATGTGGTGGACGTAGTGCTACTAGCGGACAATGCAAGAGATTTGCACACACTTGTGAGTATGTGTGTCTGTGTAATGAAAAATCTAGGCCCTAAGTTCAGCAGAGAGAAATCGGGAATTACGGTATCTAATGAAGATACGAGTAATTACGTGGTGTCAATTCAACAGCAAGTCGTACCCATAGTCAAGCAATATAAATACCTTGGCGTACACATAAACGAAGGGGAGACTCAGGCGCCCACCAAGATAATCTGAAAATAAAAAGGGAAGCCGAATGCAGCAATTATGAAACCAAGCATTTTGGGGCTACAAAAAATACGAGGTGGTGCTTAGAATCTGGAAAGGAGTAATGGTGCCAGGACAAACGTTCGCAAATGCCATTCTGTCATTAAAATCAGATGTCTTGTTGGTGTTGGAAGTTAACTAAGGATCGGCAGGCCGGTGGCTTTGTGAACCCACGGTAAAACCACAAACGAGGCTGTGCAGGGTGGCATGGGTTGGGCCTTTTTTGAAGCCAGAGAAGCGCAGAGTAAAATCAGTCTTGAACAAAGACTAGGGAACAATGGATCCAAATAAATTGGCGGCTAAAGTGCACAATTATCTGCATCTAAAAACTGTGGATGGAGAACGCGGTCAAGAAAGCTGGCAACGAACTCCAAAGTAATTGAGAGTATAAATAGACAGTGAGGAGTTATCAGAAAGAGAGAGAGAGAGAGAATTGGGTGCAAAGAATGAAAAAAAAAGACCCTGGAGAGTTACAAGAATGGGAAGAAAGAAATTAGAAGGGGAAATCTGTACGACAACACAAAGGGCACTGCCTAGCAGCTAGTTTTTTTTTCTCCTGGTTATGTTTAGTGAGAACGTGTGCAAGAGAGACCCCAGCTTGCCAGCGGAAGTACATCCAGTAACCGCGAGTGAAGAAACAGTGCTTTGTCGCTTATGCCTGGGCGTTGCTGAAACCCACGCATACTCGTTCTCGATTTGACAGTACCGATAGCGGAGCCGAACGAAATGCCTCTACTGGCGTGGGAACTGCGCCACAACGTCTGCGCTACTGCCTCCCCGTCCTTCCAAAAACGAAAGAAAAAAAAATCCTATCAGTCGAAGCACTCCGTACAGATGGTTAACCAGTAAAGCTGGAACGTGTGGCCCCGGTGCTAATTTATCACTGGGTAAACTAGCCCTTAATAGCGTCGCTGTAAAAAAAAAAGGGGGGGGGGGTGGAAGAACCCATACCATTCGCATCGCTTTAAACCAGCTATCGACGGGAGACAGCTTACGTTGGATAGAATCTTCAGTCCACGGTCTCGCGCGTATCGCTGGCTTCAGAAGACGGCCAATGTGCCGCGGCGCGATACCTGCAGGCAACCGGAACGAGTGACATCGTGTTCGCGAAAAACGAGCAGCACAGCTCGGAACGCGGGCGACACGGGAAGACACACACACACACACACACACACACGACCCGGCTTCCTGCAGTGTATTATCTTTCTGAGCCTCCCTTCTTCCGCACTGAGCTCGCTACGCCATGGAGTGACAACTCGTGCAAGTTTCTCCTCTCTTGTCTGCGCCCTAGCGCTGGAAATATTTTTTTCACTATACGTAGCTGATTCCAGTGCACATCGACTATCGACTTTCTATCCTTCCTTTAATGTTCTACTCTCTTTGCCCCAGCGCAGGCTATCCAACCGGGCTCAGTCCTGGTTAACCTCCCTGCCTTTCATTTATCCTGTTCTCGTTCTCCCTCTCTCTCTCCTCCCAACCGTACGTCTACGAGAATAGTCTTTTAGTTTATGTCCCTCCCTCTTACCTTAGTGAGCATTTGGGAATGACACGGCTAAGAGCCAGTGAGATAATGGCTGTGCGAGGACGACCAGCCGGCCACAAGGGGGAGGGACGACAGCCAAAGTAAGGGCCGAGAAGGGTATAGGAAGCGGGGTCACCGCTTAACGAGCGTGTCCTGTCTCGGGCAGGCCTCCATCGACGTCGCTCGCTTTTCGTGCGTCTTTCGTCCAGCCTTCCTGTTTCCATCCGTCTATTCGCTTCGTGCGGTGTCGCGTCATAGATACGTGCAGTGCGCTCGGAAGCGAGGATTAAGTGCCAGGAGCATGCACCTCGTGATCGTGGATTCGGGCAGTCGATTTGATTATCTGTGGACTTCAATTAGACTACTTTCGCTTCTTATATCTACTTGCCCTTTTGACCGTAACAGCTATACTGAGAGTGAAACAAGCCTTAACGATGTGCTGGAGATGTTAGCCTGGCTGTTCGCCTAACGTGCTACTCCAGGTGATGGGGGGTGATTATGATATATGCAATGATAAACACTTAGACGGCACGTATAGTCACACGCACACACACGCCTATACGCAATAGGGATATTCACAAAGTTTCGTATAAGGCTTGTGGCCCGCAAGAAGATCGGCAGCGCTTTCTTTTGCTTGCTTTCTTTTCTTGCGGTAACACCTTCAAAACACTTTTCTCTTTCGACCTATCTACACACAGTGACAAGAAGAAAAAAGCATAAGCCCATGATTCTACAGGCTCACGAGCTAAGTAGAAGGTTTATATAGGCTTGATATTACAAAAGATTTTCATAGGCTTCAAGCAGACTGTCGAAACAAAACTTTGTGAGGGACTAGCACGCAGCGCTTTCTCGTTTAAAGGTCAAACATAGTGTGCGGCATAATGCACAGAGGAACGAACCTTTTTTTCCATAGACCTCTAAGCGGCTGTGCTAGGGCTTCGGCAACAGCAAATACGTTCTCGGCCTTCCTCCGAGACAACTTCCCGGACTAGAGACTCCAGTTGCCCGTTGCCGTTATGTGCTTCTTGCTCGTCTATACTGTACACGCGCGTATCATGCATGATACACACGTGATACGTGGTACATACGAGAAACTAGGCGAGGCCAGATGCATACGCTCTGCGCCCTCAGGGCTCAGTTCACAACTCTCCTGTAAATAGAAGAAATAAAGTTTATCACCACCACCGCCACCACCTCAACACACGGCGTCGTCACTCCCTCTTCTACTTTTGCTAGTGGGAAGATTTAAAATATATATTTCTGCGAAATTTGCGTGGTTAATTAATTATGGAGTTCTTGCCTGCCAAAACCACTTTCTGATTATGAGGCACGCCGTAGTGGAGGACTCCGGAAATCGACCACCTGGGTTCTTTAACGTGCACCGAAATCTAAGTACACGGGTGTTTTTCGCATTTCGCCCCCATCGAAATGCGGCCGCCGTGGCCGGGATTGGATCCCGCGACCTTGTGCTCAGCAGCCGAACACCATAGCCACTGAGGAACCACGGCGGGTCGGTTTGCGTGGTTGGAGTGAAGGCGGTGGTATGTGAAAAGCCCGTGTGTGACAGCTACTGCGACGGCGATCTTTTGACACAGTGAGTATGGTGAGATTAGCGGATATATACTGAGTATAGCAATTGGCATAGTGCACGATATTTAAGAAAAATATTTTCTATCAGTGCTTGTCGCAAGGCAGAGTGATTTTTTAAATATTCGTTATGGGTTTGTCGTAAGGCTTGTGTAGGGTTTGAATTCCAGGGAACGAACCAGGGGGGGACGCGGTGAGCATTCGGCCTTTCTCGGCTACTTCCGAATGCGAGAATTACCTGCTCTCTTGCTCGAAAACATTTTCTCGTCACGCATCCACTCGTACTGCAAGCGTAAAAAACGTACATGGATGCTAGTTTTCACTTACGCTTTCAGAAACGAGTGTGTTCTTCATCATCATCATCATCATCATCATCATCATCATCATCATCATCATCAGCCTGGTTACGCCCACTGCAGGGCAAAGGCCCCTCCCATACTTCTCCAACTACCCCGGTCATGTACTAATTGTGGCCATGCCCTTGCCTGCAAACTTCTTAATCTCGTCCGCCCACCTAACTTTCTGCCGCCCTCTGCTACGCTTCCCTTCCCTTGGAATCCATTCCGTAACCCTTAATGACCATTGCGCGGTCCTACATTACACGTGTTTGCAGTTGGCCTCTAAGCTAACGCCTTCTGGCTCTTGACCGCTGCACAGAATTAGTCCGACGGAGGG
The DNA here is from genome assembly GCF_038994185.2 of Dermacentor albipictus. Classification (NCBI taxonomy): domain Eukaryota; kingdom Metazoa; phylum Arthropoda; class Arachnida; order Ixodida; family Ixodidae; genus Dermacentor; species Dermacentor albipictus. The sequence continues at coordinate 39,372,706 of NC_091826.1, forward strand.
CACCGATCGCCTCTCGGGCGCGTTCGCCAGCGCGAGCCCTCTTACCTGTTCTTCGACAGCGCGCAATGCCGCCGCCTCTGCATGGTATTATGCGCGCATGTACGTATACGCCACTCGGGAACGTCCCGTGCATTAGTGGCCGCGCTGTCTGATTGGCCGAGGCCAGCTGTTCTAGCTCATCGCGGCGCTCACTGCATGGTCTTGTCGTTCCCTGCTGGCGCTGAGCCGTGCTCCCGCATGGGTTGCAGAACATAGTGCTAGCCCTTCCTCCTTCCCCACAAGAACCACTTCTCTCTCTCTCTCCCCCTCTCTCTTTTCTTTCGGCGCTATACGAAGCATGGGGACGCGTCGCGTGTACGCACGTACAAGGCGTACGCTGCGCGCAGGGGCAAAGACGTTGAAGACCCCGTGTCCGGTGGAGAGGTCGTTATCGTCCTTCGCTAAAGAGGTTCTTAGTGCTTTCCCCCCGTCTTCGGCCACCCACCCACCCACCTCCCTACTTCTTCGCTCCTTGCGTTGAGGCGTTGGGCATAGGCCGGATTACTTAGCGGAGCGAGGTATTTTTTTCCCTACCAGCGGCAGCATCGCGGCGTGAAGATGTGTACGTGATCTCGTCGGAGGAAACGATCTCGAAGCGCACACGCACACACGCACGCACGCGCTCTCTCTCTTGGGCAAACAAGCAGGAGAAGCAGGAGAAGCAATAAGGCATCCCTGTGCCCGCTTTTCGCGAGGATTTTGTTTTCTGGTATTTGCTCGGCGTTTTCTTGCTTTTTTTCTGCGTCCTTACGCGCTGCTGGTGAAAGCCGGGTCGCCTTTAGAAGTTGCGTTCAGCGTCGCCTACTGCACGAAGCTAGGTTACCCAATACCTGCTAGTTACCTAGCGACGAAGTCTTCTAGTTGCCAACAGGCATATAATGCCCTCTAGTAACCTCTGGGTACCTAACAAGTATCATCTTCAATTGGTGCCTACAAGTACTTTGGTACTATTAGGTAGCTGGCACGCGCCTAATAGTACTACGAGGCACCTAGGAGGGACTAGAAGGCTAGGTGCTTGGTATTCCATCAATATGCAGCGGACCATGGGTAGTTATAATCTTTGGGGTTCTTTCGTTATGTGTCTAGAGCATAGGTTAGTATTTTGGATGTGCAGAAGGAGCTTGAGGCGACATATTTGGTTTGGCGAAATAGCGGACTCGTGATGAGATACTGGGGACCATGGCATCTATGGGAAATTCCTGATAGCTTTTTTTTTTCTGTAATTGGATCCAAATAGCTGAAATTTGCCCTTTCGTGGTATTCATTACCCACACACAGTTTACGCGCTAAAGAGCTGTCTTGTACCTTATCATAACAAACACAATTCGTCTGTACCGCACGCGTCTCTTCGAAAAAACTCACGCGGAACGAGCCAAAGTGCTGTGTGTGTGTGTGTGTGTGTGTGTGTGTGTGTGTGTGTGTGTGTGTGTGTGTGTGTGTGTGTGTGTGTGTGTGTGTGTGTGTGTGTGTGTGTGTGTGTGTGTGTGTGTGTGTGTGTGTGTGTGTGTGTGTGTGTGTGTGTGTGTGTGTGTGTGTGTGTGTGTGTGTGTGTGTGTTTAGCGCGAGAGCGCCAACGACGACGTCAACAGAAAGACAACACTGTAGCGCTGGCTTCAAACTTGAGGTTTCATTTCAAATGAAATAGTACATTGTAACGTTTTGTTACGGAAGAACGCAACAAACACGAACGCACTGCCAGGATTATATAAACTGTATTGAACAGGGTCCGCATTCAACGAAGAGATTCTTACGCTATTCGCAAGAGCAAGCAGGTGCTAGGCAATGATTGCGCTAGATGTACATATTATTATCGAAGGTGGCCGTCAATGTCAAACGACACTTGCGAAATAAAATTTCCGCGAATGCCGACCGAAATGCTTAAGAAAGGGATACCAAAGCAACTGGGGCAGTTATCTATATCTGATTGCAACGTTGAAGTCCTGCTATTCGATGGCTTCCTACGTGACTGAGAGAAAGCAGGATCAAGCACATCACAAAGAAACCCGGGCAGCTCGCTTTCCTTCCTTTACCGCATTTGGCTATGAGTGGTCCGCTCAGCAAAATACACGAACCAGCCACCGCAGCCCTTCGGTCGCTGACTCGTACGCCGCTGCGTACGACCGCCGACCCCGATCTTAGCGGCCACTCAAAATGCACTTAGGTCACGGAGAGATTGCCGACAGTCCACGACCCAGTAGGGGGTCTCGCTTTGTTTACCTACTCTTCGTGCAACAAGCAACGCGGCTTGGCCACTCCTCCGTGTTTACACTTATACTCTCCGTTAGGGCGAGCGCTGGAGTTTGTATCAGTCCTCGTTCTGGGCCCCACCAAGGCCGTGCGCGCGGCGTCCCGCAAGCGGTTGTGGTGTGCTCAGGCTCTCTCTCGGAGCGGAGGGCGCGGAGAAAAATAGTGCCACTTATCGTCCGCGAGAGTGGCCATCCTGCATGCTTGGGGGGGGGGGGGAGGGAAATAAACGAGGAAGGGACTATTACGTCATTGAGGAAGGGACTATTACGTCACGCAGCGAGGCTTCGCAAGCCGAGTGTCTGCGATGCCTTCTCCCTTCGCTTTTTCTCCCTCAAAATGTCGGCCCAGCACGTGACCCCGCGCTCGGCGGACTCGGCCCAGTGTGCTGTGTGTGGCGTCTCAACAGCACCAAGGGTGTTACTTGGACGTTTGCCACGTGTCGGACCTCCGCACCTCCTAACCAGACGTCAGCGTGGCGTGGTCAACGACTAAAAGCGCTCACGCCACCATCACCTGGAAACAGGAGAAAAGGATGAACGGGAGGGAACCAGGACAACGGAATGGATAGGCGCAGTTTAATCAGACGAGTCAAATCACCACCCATCCCTCGGCACTTATCCAGCCGTCAGGGCAACGTGTAATCCGGCTGTTGCAGGGCTCCACGAAGAGACCTCAGCCGCCCTCTTCCTGGCAGACTGAGCAAAGAAGAAAGACAGCGTGTAAACAGGCTGTTGCAGGATTCCACGAAAGGCCCTCAGCCCGCCCTTCACCTTGCAGACTGAGCGAAAAACGGGGGGGGGGGGCAACGACGAACGATCCAGGTGTTGCCGGATGACTTCTTTCTTCCAGAAATTCCAAGCAACTTTCATCGAGGCGAAGTTAGTGCGGGTTATGGGTAGGATGGGGGTGCCATCGCAACGGAGTCGACGATGGTGATTTGCTGCTGGACAGTCTTCAGATTTCCTATAATAGACTCGCCTAGGGAAGACGACGGGATTAAAAGCAGATACTTTTCGAGAGCGAGGACAGAGGGTCCTGATGTTCTTGCTTGCTCCTTCATGGAGTGGGCTTCCGCACTGGAGCAGTGTGACTAAGCTAAATAAACGTATTTTCCTTCATTTTCTACAATTTGGCGTCGTAGTCGATGGGCTTGGTGGATTCCGTGCCCTGACCGCCGCCCTAGCCACAAAATACGATACACCCTGTAGGTTTTTACCGACGCCTACTCGTTCGATTGCTTTGGCAACCGCTCTGTGCGCATTTGCCAACCGCTCTGAGCTGGGGAACAGGCATATATTGTTCGTTCGTTCGTTGGTTCTTTCTTCATCTTTTTCTAATTTGTTCGTTCGTTCGTTTGTTTGTTCCTTAAGTTTCGGTTCACGCACGATGTGTAAGAAAGACACATGCTTTGACAACTCAGTTAGCGACACAACTGTACGGCGACCCGCCGTGGTTGCTCAGTGGCTATGGTGTTGGGCTGCTGAGCACGAGGTCGCGGGATCGAATCCCGGCCACGGCGGCCGCATTTCGATGGGGGCGAAATGCGAAAACACCCGTGTGCTTAGATTTAGGTGCACGTTAAAGAACCCCAGGTGGTCAAAATTTCCGGAGTCCTCCACTACGGCGTGCCTCATAATCAGAAAGTGGTTTTGGCACGTAAAACCCCAAATATTATTACTGTACGGCATGATAACGACGGTTGCACGGCGACGGTTCCACGACGAGGGTTTCGCGACGGCAATGTTTCACGACGCGTGGTTAGCACAAGCCGGAATACACGCAGGCAAACGAACAGTAAAAATGCGTCGCAATCGCGCGTAAAATAAAAAATTCCCGCACATATTCCCGCGACAAGCAGGCGATATACTACGAAAGCTTTCGCGGCCCGGTTGCGAGGGGAATCCGATAGTTCTTCCGTTGCTCGTAAACAAGCGGAGCGTCCTTTTTTTTTTTTCCCCCGACTTCCTGGTTTGCTTTTCGAGGGCCACGCGACGACACCTTTCCGGAAGGCCTCGGTTCGCTTGCAACGGGATATCTGAGCCCGCGAAGGCGAGACGAACCTGCCGCCATTCTTGAAGAAGAAGAAGAAGAAGAAGAAGAAGAAGAAGAAGAAGAAGAAGAAGAAGAAGAAGAAGAAAAAGAAGAACCGTGGCGCAGTCGCCTTACTTCTTGTTTTGTCATCTCTCTGATACCGGATTTCTTGATATAAGAAAGGTATATGAGAGAGTTATTACGGGATTCATCAACATATAGTGCGTAATTTTTTTCTCTATCATTTCGTCGTTTAATATCGCCATCACCTTTCGTTCGCTCAGTTGTCTCCTTTCTTTTTCGAGCGATTTTTCGCCATTCATTTCTACGCCCCCTTTCTCGTTCTGAAGCAGAATGCGGCGCCTGTATAGGAGGAGGTCATACGCCTTCTGGTGATTGTCCGTGTCTTTCATTAAAGAGCGTCTCTCTGTCGCCGACTGCAGTTTCCCTCTCCGACTGGTCCTTTATAGCTTTCCCTGCCGTTTCCCTCTGTTGGACGCCACCGCAGAGATCTGCCAAGTCACGACCATTCGTTGCCAGTGGCGGCGCCGCCTCGCAAGCTGCGCTTGAAACTGGCCCAGTGGAACAATGCTGGCCCATTGTATCGACTATTAGCCGACTCAATGTTGGCCTACATAGGATCAACGTGCTACAATGTAAGAAGAGTACGGTGCTAGCAACGGACAGGTCTCGCCTTGCAGAGACAATGCTTGCAACGGGAGGCGTTCAAATCCGCGCCCCAGTGACGGCTCTTTCTGAGTAATACATAACGATCTGAAATGCTAAGCTGGCTGCATGCGTCGGAGGCGACTGCAGGAGCCGGAAACACGTCACGGCCGCCATGTTTTAGACACCACCTATCGCTGCTTCTCTTTTTAAAGTGTGGAGATGACCGTGTCGTAGCGGTATAGCGTGAGCAGGTATGACGCTATCGGGACAGATCCAATTGGACTAGTAGGAGCAGAGTTCGAATGCTACCACTCCACTAAGATCACCCCGTACCCATCGACAATGCCCTCTACATCAGGACGCTGGTGATATATGGCATTTATTGCTGAAATTCACCACCTGCTGAACAGATCGGTATTTTTTATAAACTTTAGGAGCAGGCCGAATTAGCGATACGCCTCTGTCTAAAGGTCCACGCAGTGTCAAGCAGCCACATTATAGTATCGATATGGTGCCACGTTGAACGTCACTGGTCCGGCTTCTTGCGCTGTTAAAGTTTTGAACGTGTCGGGCTTGTGTTTCACCTTCTTGTGGCATGTCGCAGGTTAATCCACGCCGCGTTCTCTGTGTTTCCGGGTCGCTCGCGTAACACTTGGGAGTTTGCTCGTCTCTGCTTTTTTTTCTTCTTCTATTGCTTAAACATCGCAGTAGTTGGACTGCGAATTTGGTTAGTCGGTAAATGTTTCATCATCAACAGTACCACTTACGACAGGAACAAGCAATGTCTCTGCCGCCGTTACTAAGCAGTAGTCATAGATTGAATGCTTCATTCGTCCCAGTCAGTTAGGGATTGGACTCCAGACAAAAAGCTGCAAGAATAGTAGCTTGAGCACAAGTGGGGTCTAAGTACTACTAGTTACTACTACTACTACGACGACTACTACTACTGCTACGCACTACTACTACTACTACTACTACTACTACTACTACTACTACTACTACTACTACTGCTACTACTGCTACTACTACTACTACTACTACTACTACTATAGGTACTACTAAAGCTACCACTAAGTACTTCTGCTACTGCTACTCCCACGTATGACTGCTATACAACCACCACCATTACTACTGCGCCTGCTACTGCTACTCCCACGTATGACTGCTATACAACCAGCACCATCATACTACTGCGCGTTAACCATTTAATCGTGTGGGCTGCGTGTTCTCACTGTCACCACAGCCGGAGCCGCCTCCCCGCGCGCGGGTCGCGCTCCTTCCTCCTCCAACGTCGGTATACCGTGCGAGGCCGACGATCTCTGTGTGTACACCGCATTGTCATCCCTTCTGGCGCCATCAATCACCCTTATCGCTTCCCCCCTTGGGCGGCCAGGCACCGTCGTATGGCCGGGCCGCAAAACGAGCCGAGGCCGACCGCCGAAGCTCCCCTTCTCCCGCCTTCTCCGCGCTGATGAAGACGAAGAAGAAGAAGGAGACTCCCTCTTTGTCTCCCTCTTTGTCTTTCTCGTTCCTCCCGGCCGTGTCTTATACGCGCACGAAGACACGGTCGCGCTATATAGAGCTCACCGGCATCTTTGTCTTCTCGTTCGCGTTTTTTTCTGCCTCGCGACGAGACGCCTCATATATAAACGCTGCTCTGCCCGGTTTCGCGACCTCGCGTTTCTTTGCGGAGGCAGCAGCGGAAGCGCGTGACTGGGCACCTGGTGTCTGCTAGGAAAAAAAAAAAAGAAAAAAGTGCCGAGTCATTCGCGGAAGAGAGAAGAAGAGGAAGGTCGCGCTCTGGGGGCGCGTGCCTGCCTCCATCCCGATGAGACGAGACATTCCTCGGTGCTCCGCCTTATTTAGACGCCCCGCTTGCGCGCCAGTGTGCAGTGCACTTAGGGCCCTCTTGATGTTCGCGTAGGGCACGCAGGGTCGGCCTCGTGGGCTGGATCCAAATGGCGCGCTCTTTACTTAACGCCGCCGTCGCGCGCTGACGTAGGATGGGCGCGACATTGCCGTTTCGCCGTATAGCTTACGCAACGTCGGAGGGGAAAGCTCGAGCTCGGCATCCTAATTCGTTCCCTTCGCTTTACATTGCATGACATACGCGGTATCGCTGAGTGTGTGCAGCACAGCGAAGGTTAGGGATCGTGTCAGCGAGTCAGTCGCTGGCTGCTTGTTCCAGAGAAGTGGGGAAGGCTCGCCCATTCTGTCGGCGTTGCCCGAAGAGCTAGCAGGTGGCGAGCGATGGAGCAACCATTCTTTCTGGTTCCCTTTCGTAGTTTGCTGACGAAACCCATTGCTTGCACTGCAGTGCTTGGAGCCTGTCAGGTTAAGTATACGTGGCTTTTCTTTTACCGTGCACGGTGTTTCAGACGCCACCGTTTGCCTACCGGTGGTAGTGCTCTTAAGTGGCTATGTTTAGCTTATCGTAGGACATCGCTATCCAGTCGTTGCTTACAGTGTTGGCTGTAAGTGTCTGATGCATTATGGTTAACCGTACTCTTTACTACGACAGGCGTCAAACGCTCGAAACCTAGTTTGCTGTGTCCGTCCGCCAGCCCATTCTACCGCGCCTTCAATACTGTGTGGTAGTCGTCCGACTACTTCATCATCATCATCATTTATTGTCTCTTAAGGACCCCTTTCAGCGTATTACATAAGGGGGGTGCAAAAGCATCAAGAATAACTATGGTCATTATTATACAATGGCTAACTCATTTGTACAACGGTAAACAAAACTTAGTATACATGCTAGTCGACGATGGGCAAGAAAAATTAAAAACAAAACAAAGTAAGGTACGGACTGGCAGTATATATGGCAACACAACCGGCAATATAACAGAGCAGTAAAAAATGATGATGTTGATGATGACTGTTTTGGCAATGACACTTTTCCACTCACAGGGATTGGTTGACGGTCGGGAGGAGGGTTTTGTAAATATGTATTAGAGTGATGAATTTAGAAATGTATAATAACGATAAATAAATGAAAGTCGAGCTTATATATATATATATATATATATATATATATGTATATATATATATTTCCTGAACGGTGATTCTCAACCTCAGGCACGTCGCGAAGAGAAGCAAAGGTTTGCGCCCAACAGCAGTAACGGTGCGTGGTGTATTATGTGCCACGTATACTCGGAAAGTGGTAACGCCTCTGCGTGTATTTAAGAGGATGTGGTGGTGGTGGTGGTGAATTGTAGCAACAGGCGGGTTTAGCCTGGCGAACAAGGCCGGCAATTGCTCCGCCCGAGCGTCTCGCACAATACCGCTGATGGGTTTCACCATATGTCCATCAAACCGGTCTCTCTTAAGAAATCGATGAGGAGACGTGAAGTTTCTTTGCGGGCCATCACTGATCCCTCGGGAAATATAAGGTGTTGCAGGCGCGCATGCGGAAGGTCCTTGTTTTGCAAATTCTTCAGGAGAGTGTCTCTTGCATCTTGGAATTGCTGGCAGGACCACAAAAAGTGCTCAATGTCTCCTGTCTCGTTGCATGCCGTACAGTTTGGAGAATTTATTCGTCCCGTTTTAAATAACCAGGCCTGTGTGCTAGCAGATCCTGTCCTTATACGATGTAGAAGTGAGGCTTCCTCTCGGTGCAATCTTTTGGTTACGCAGGGCATATGCGGTGGAACCCAAAGCGACGCAAAGTGATTTCGAATTTCAGATTTTTGCACTTGATTACTCTTTGGAGCCTTGATTTTGGGAGGATGATATAGCGCTGCGTATGCAAGCGCATCAGCTTTTTCGTTTCCTGAGATACCAATGTGGGAGGGAATCCACTGAAACTTTACTGTGAAGCCTTTGTTGTTGAGGTCTTTCACGATGGCTAGGGATTTGCGTGGGAACTTGAGGGATGGCAAACCACGGTATACTTGTTGTAATGCGGCCTTTGAGTCCGTAAGGACAACCACATTCTGCGGAGGCAAAGTCTTTAATTTGCGCAGAGCAGAAGCTATCGCTACGCCTTCCACAACTGTCGACGAGGCTATACAGTCCAGACGCCCAGACCACGTATATCTTAGAGAGGGAATGTAGTATGCAGCTGCACAGCGGTCTTCGTCGGCCTTGACAGAGCCATCTGTGTATACTTGTAGGTGATTCGGGTAAGTCGTGTTCAGGTGTTCCAGGACTAATGCCTTGGCTTCTGCAGATGGAATGCAGCTCTTTGATTGCAATCGTGGTACACTTAAGTTGCATGTGATGTCCTCGAATGTCCAGGGTGGTTCTATCCTTTCTCTCGGTCTTGAGCAGCGCAATCCTAATACGCGAAGCGTGTTCAATGCTGCATAAAAATGTGAGCGCGGTCTGTTACCTATACGTCGTAAGAGGGCTCTACCGGGCGTAGACTCACTCAATCGTAGAAGCTGGATCATCAGAGCCTCGGAAGCCTGAAGTCGTAGAGGGCGTGACTCAGCTTCGTAGAGCACTTTCTTGTTTGACGCTGGCTGAGGGACTCCAAGGCAAAGTCGGATACCTTTTCTGTGGATGGCTTCTAAGCGCTCGTATTGGCTGTCTGAGGGTGACATCAGAGGTAGCTGATACAGCACTCGACTGGTAACCAACGCTGTATGTAGCCGTAGCATTGACGTCGGGTGGTTGCCCCAGCGTATGCCAGCGACTCGCTTGAGCACATGTAGCCGGGGTGACGATGATGCCACAACGTGGTCAACACCGCGGCGCCAGAGTAGCCTGTGGTCTAAGGTAACGCCCAGAAATCGGACGTTGGTGACCTGTCGAATCTGGTATCCGTCCAAAGTCAGCGTCAAGCGTGTAGATTTTCTTTTCACTCCAGGAAATAGTACGAATGATGATTTCTCTGCTGATAGTGTTAATCCAAGCGTTGCCAAGTGACCCTGAATTGCTTTTACTGCTCCCTGGGCTATTCGTGCGAGGCGGCGATGCTGGTAGCCGGAGACCCATATGCAGATATCATCGGCGTATATAGACATCTTCACTGGTGTTCGATGGTTTAGTACTGTTGGGAGGCTACTCATGGCAATGTTAAATAATAAGGGAGATAAAACACTCCCCTGTGGCACACCACGAAATATACGTATTTCATCGCTCAAAGTGTCGCCAAGACGAACTCTGATGCGACGATCATTAAGGAACGTATGTATGAAGTGCAAGAGATGACCCGTGACGCCTATAACTTGTAACTGGCTGATGATGGCTCTTCGAGACACGTAGTCGTAAGCCTTAGAGACATCCATAAAAACAGCAAGTGTCGACAGGCCGTCCGCACTGTAATGTTCTATGTGGCTTAGCAGGTCCAGCACATTGTCTTGAGCGCTTAGACGCTGCCGAAACCCAGTCATGCACGATGGTAGTTTTCGACCCTGCTCGACATGCCAAGTGAGTCTTGTGCATGCCATCTTCTCCATTAGCTTCGCTGCACACGAGGTCAGTGATACCGGTCTGTACGAGTCCAGAGCTGCAGGATTCTTTCCAGGCTTCAGAACCGGCACCACCCATGCTACCTTCCATAAATGTGGGATAGCCCCACTGGCCCAGACTTGGTTGAAAAATGCCAGCAAATCACGCCGCCTCTCAACCGGTAGGTTAGTCAGCATCTGATTACTGATAAGGTCAGGTCCCACCGCACAGCGACGTCGGAGGCTGCTCATGGCTAGTTCCAGCTCTCTGAGTGTAAAAGGAGCATCCATTAGGGACGAGGATAGCGGCGGAGGCGGGTCGGCTGTGCTGGCTGACCTGCCAGAAGAGTATATTTCAGCGAACGCATTCGCAAGACAAGCGAGTGTCTTGCCTAACTTCAATGCAAGGGCTTCAAATGGCTTGTGTGGTCGAAAGTTTCCAGCAAGGTTATTAACGACCCACCATATCCTTGGAACTGGTGTGAAGACCGATAGGCTTGCACAAAATGATGCCCATTGATCTCTTCTTAGTTTCCTTGTATACCGCCGAATCACTGCGTTAATCCTGTTGTATACAGTCTTCATTGGTGGGTCACCCTTCGTCCTCATCAGCCTCCGTTCCGCTCTTCTACGGGCAGCGCATAGATTTTTGAGCTTTAGATCCGGAGCGGGGAAGTGGTCGGGTAGCTTCAGCTCAGCGGTAGCCAATCTCTTGCTACGTAGCATGTCCGCGAACAGGTCTCCAGATGATTCGCTTAGGCCGTCCCTGTACGTATCCCAATGCGTCACAGGACAGGATCTTCGGCCGTTGGTTCTATATCCAGCAATGTGAACGAAGACAGGAAAATGATCACTGCCCATTCTATCTTGGCTAGTCGTTGACGATGCGAGGATGTCCGTTGAATGTAACGTCAAGTCAATGACACTGTAAGAGGCCGGTGGTCGAAAAAACGTCGGCTGTTTGTCATTTGCCACGCAGAGTCCCTCGGTGTTTAGAGCTCTAACAATTTGCTTTCCACGTGCATCGGTCGTCTTGTCGCCCCAGAGAGTATGGTGCGCGTTGAAGTCCCCACATATAATCCTCGGAGCTGGGCAGCGGCTGCAGAGGTCTCTTATAATTTCGCCCATCGGGACCTTCTGACGAGAGCTCACATATACGGAGGCCACGCTGAGACTTCGGTTTCCCAGCCGCACTTGTACAGCAGTGACTTCCAATGCACTGCTGCAAAGGTCTTGAACTGGTAGAACGTAATGTGGTATTTCCCGTCTCACATATAGCATGGCGCTTCCGTTCGGAAATGTCGGAATACTTTGGTTTCCATGTGCGACATAACCAGCAATTGATCTGGAACTTGGAAGACCAGCCTCGGACAGGGCCAATATTGGCACAGGCATGTTGCGTAAGAAAAGCGACAGTTCAGGTAAGTGGCACGCAAGACCCGCACAGTTCCATTGCATAATAAGTGGCACTTGTGGACGAGATGGTGAACATTGTGTCCTGACCGCATCCATATTGCTTGGTGCTTTAAGAAGAGGCAGAGCTTACAATCACTGACTCAAGAGCCAGGACTACTTCGAGCATTTCCTTCATCGAGCTCGCCGGCATCTTTTCTATGTGTGATCGCAAGGCCTTGAAGAGAGCACGTAGCACCTGCTGACAGTCCTCCTGTTGATTTTTTTCATCGCAACGCGATTCGGGTCGCTGCAGTGCAGACACATAACTTCGCTGCTCCGGTTGTTCAGCAGTCTTGTCTTCGACGGGGCCTCTGTTCACTGATTTGACTGCTTTAACCGGTCCGCTGCGCGATGGCACCACTGTGTCCTGGACTCCCGGAGAAGGCTTCAGGCTTGGAAAATCAGTTTCACTCTTTGAACTCCATTTGATTTCGTCCGACTCTCTGTGACCTTCTGTCTTTTTCTTCGTCGCATTTTTCTCAGCGTTTCCTGTTGGCCCCAAGATAAACGTTTTCTTACGCTTTATTGCCGCTGCACGCGAAGGACACTTGCTATAACTAGCTGGGTGATCCCCACTGCAGTTTGCACATAGAAAGTTCTCGCTGCACGCGCATGTTTTGAAATCGTGCGGTCCTCCACATCTCTTACACCGCTGCTCACCACGGCAGTACTTGGCCACATGTCCATAGCGCTGACACTTGAAGCACCGAGGTGGTGTCTCAACGTAGTCAATGGTCTCGTGTCTTGTGAAGCCCAAGTTGATCTTCTCTGGACGGTCTGTATTTGGAGCGAACGTAAGGACCACGGAGCTGGTTCGCCTGGACTCCCAATCGGTTTCAGAAATTTGGACGCGTCGCGTGACTCTCCTTGCATGGTGAACACCTTGTGGTTTTAGGTATAGCAGCAGTTCCTCGTCAGTGTACCACTTCGGTACTCCTCTAATAATGCACGTGTTTTGCATGTACGAATTGGGCACTCGTGCTGATATTGCAGTCCCTGAGATTGACTTGCAGCTGAGAAGGGAATTCACATGCTCTTCTGTCTGTACATCTAGAAGCAGGGCTCCTTGAGCTGTAAATCGGCTCCTAACTGGCGATGTGCCAAGAATTTTTTCAATTTCCGTAGACAGAACAATTGGATTTACTTTCTTCAGGTCGGCTCCTTCTGTGGCAGGGGTAATAATCACTGGGATTCCAACGGTCCTCTTCTTGCGGTGACGCACAAGCCTGAAGCCTTCATCGTCCAGATCTGTGATGTCAGCTATGTCACAATCGTCGATAAGCGTAGACTCGTCGTCTGTTTCTGAAGTCTTGTATCGCTTACAGCCACGGGTGCTCTCAGGGTCAGTCGGTGGCCTCTGGCCCGGTGTCAGGTCTGGCGTAGTCATGACGGAGCTCTCACCGCTACCAGATCGGGCTCTTCTGCAGGCTCCTATCGAAGCGGCGGGAGGCGAAGGTCCCCCCGGCCTCCGGTAGGGAAGGTACCTTGGCGAGTCGTCCGACGTCTTCGACAAATCTATTTGGCAAAACCTTGCAAAAATTCAAAAACACTCGGGAGCGAGACAGCAGTGCGACTGTGTCGAACCAAACTTCTTCTTCTTCTCCTTCTCCTATTTAAGACACTACAGGCGTTGCATGCTTTAGTGGAGACGAAAACGGCATTGCGTGCGTCGGCAACAAAAAGTTGGCGAGAAGACTGCGGTTTCTTCTGTGAGAGCTTGCTGCTGTCACTGTCCACACGGGGTTGAAATTCGGAGGAAATGCCCAAGTGTTTGACCTCACGCTGTCATCCAGTGAATCATTAAGCTCAACGGGTTTGTTCCCATTCCGGTCAGCACTGGAGACAGTCTGCGTTGACTGATGAAAAAAATTGCCGGCTCTCCCATAATCGAGAGTAGATGTAGGCATGAAATGACAACCGGCAAAGCAGATTGCTTGAAGATGATACTAGATATAATCTTAAAACGGGTGCAGTGCATGTTCGCAACGGCACACCCCACCACACCACACGACACCGCACACCACACCGCACACCACACCGCACACCACACCGCACCACACCACACCGCACCACACCGCACCACACTACACCGCACCACACTACACCGCACCCCGCCCCACCCCACCACACCACACCACACCGCACACCACACCGCACACCACACCGCACACCACATCACACCACGTCACACCGCACCACACCGCACCACACTACACCGCATCACACCGCACCACACTACACCGCATCACACCGCAACACATCGCGCCACATCACACCACGTCACACCGCACCACATCACACCGCATCACACCGCACCACATAATACCACGCCGTACTGTGCACTGGCCCACATGGACGCTGCGCAGCTAGAAGAAAACCGGGTGAAGGCGACACAACAGGCAGCGAAAGATGCCAGGTAGACAGAGCACACTGCCCAGCTAGAAGAAGAAAATCGCCTGACGTGACGCCATCTCTCGAGGCGACGCAAAACTCGCGCCCCGGAACGCACGGACCGCTGACGTTGAAAAGAGCGCTGGCAACTCTGTCTCAGCGCCAAAAGATGTCAATGAAGTGCATGGTGCCCCATATCTGCCTTTTGAACGTCGCTATTGGAAATGACAGATAAATCTTCAGCGTACTAGAAATTACGGCTTGAGTGATATTGTGAACATATATTAGGAAGAACTCGGTAGCAATATTTTTGCAACTTGTTTGGGCAGAGCGTATGTGATGCAGTCCTGTACTAAGGGTTGGGAGCCAGATACCGTATTTTCGGGTTGGCCGGTTTGATCTCGTTTCGTTCTCGCAACTTGCCCGGACGTTTTCGTTTGAGTGCTCGGATAACGGTTCTGGCTTTTGGCTCAAAGTCACTCGAGGTCGCGACAACCGGAGCTAAAGACATTTCATACTTTAAAGAAAGAAAAGCTTCAAGCCCAAGCAATGGACCGCATCTGGAATACTTCTGTTCGACTTGACGCCACCTCGCGTCGACGAGAAAGAAAAAAGAAGCTATCAAAAGCACATATCATGCTTGCATTAGAGCACATTGCGTGTGAGTGCACTTTCGAGCAACACTACGTACAGCATACATTAAGCAAATAAGAACGCGCGACTGCATGTGCGCAGGAGACTTTCCCGTCGAGTTTCCGAGCGATCGTCTCAGTCGCCATCTTGTTTGGACATCAAACTAGCCCGCATCGTTGCTCACTTCGGCGTTGTCTTCGCGAAGCTTTCTTTTTTTTTTCCCGCCTTCGTGAGAATCGCAGCCATAGACTTTAGATAGCCGCTGCCGTCAGTTTAGCTATTCAGCCGCGTCTATCGCTAGTACTGCAACGCAGCTGTAGCTTGTGTGGGAGCCTGTGACGAAATACAGTTTACCAGTTATTGCCAACTCTCAGGGTGCATGGGATGCGTCGAAACGAATCATTCGGCCGTCCGTCTCGCGGCTTCTGCTTCCATGCTGCTGCTCGAAGACCATCAGGCGCGCCGTCGCGAATCAAGTCACGTCGCCGGCTTCGCGCCTCATTACAAGACGGTTGGCGGAACGTTTTTACGATCCCGACTTCATTAGTTCAAAACGTCTCGCTGCTTACTTTCGGCAAAACGGCATCGATGACGCCTTGAAAGACACGCCAGCCAGCACGGCCGTGGCTATAAACTGTCTCGGAAGAAGGTTCGAGGGGCCGGCTGCCGTAGAGTCTCTTACAAACATCACCAGAGGAAACTGTGGCGCTGCAGTCATTCCGCTACCGTGGGAATGGGGATTAGTCATACACTCTTTTGCCTAATCTTCGTGCTTATTGCTTCAGAAGTTCTTGTTTAGATTTAGGTGCACGTTAAAGAACCCCAGGTGGTCAAAATTTCCGGAGTCCCGCACTACGGCGTGCCTCATAATCAGAAAGTGGTTTTGGCACGTAAAACCCCATATATTATTATCAGAAGTTCTTGTGCCGTTGTTTATTACGCGTATATATTTCTAAATCTCCAAGCAATCATGAGGAGGATGAAAAAAAAAACACACACAGGGAAAGACGGTGAGCTTGGCCAGTGTATATACCGGCTGGCTACCCTGCGCTTGGGCAAGGGGGTAAAGGGACCGGAAGGGGATAAAAGGAGAGAGAAGGGGCAAACCAAATGTGTACTAAAAGAGCACACGCTAACCTGATGCAATAGCAGAATCTGGCGCAAGCCATGTATCGAGTCGCTCACGCAGTCCGCATGTCCTTGTTTTCTGAACGCACAGAAATTATAAGGGTCTGCATACTGTTGCGCCATTACTGTCTAACAACTATCTAATTACGATGCCGCAAAGCCGTTTTGGTGCTAAAAGGACCAAGCGACGCTTCGACAAGCAGCAATACGTCGTCCCTCCTGCTGCTATACGTTGCTATACGCCTGTCAAGCAGTCATCGAGACTTGCTTTCTTTCTCAACCGCGGTTCTTTTTTTTTATGATTGATTTTTTTTTGCTCATCAACTCCAGTTACCTTTTCCTGTGACAAAAAAAAAAGGAAGTAAACGTTTTCGTTTAAGTTTAGGCAAATACACGTCAGATTCCCGCCAACGGCAGTACACTAGCATTACAGTTCTCTCTCGTAATTGTAGTAAACTAACCCTGCTATACGGTCTCTTTCTCTCTCTCCTTGTATTCGTTGTCCTAGCCCCGTGCATGCTTTGGGTGACGCAGCTACTGGAGCCAAGAAAGCGATGGCGCAAGTCGGCTCCAGGGGCCTCGGCGCCGCAGTTGAGACGTTGGTGGGCCGTGGCTTGACGGATGGACTAACGACGTCTCTCGGGCCGTTGCGACGGTCTCACCTGTCGAGCTCGGCACAGTGGCGGCGGCTGCGACGCCGTTTAATTATAGGGCACCCCCCCGGTGGGTCTACATATCTCGCGTTCCTTCGTTGGTGCTCTGGCTCGGACTGGCCGAGTTACCGCGTTAGTGGGAATAACTCTCGCCGCCTCGCGCACCTTACGGTATCCTTAAAGGGACACTAAAGTGAAAAATGATTTGTTCTGCATCAGTAAATTACCGTTCTACAACACCAAAAACACCACTCTTACAACGATAAGACGTTTAGTAAGCCAGAAAAAGCGCAAGAACGAAATGCGGGTGGCGACGCCTACTTGAGTTCCCGCACCTGGGGGCTGTGACGTCATGGATTTCGATGGCATCTTTTAGGGCCTACTCATTATATATAGCGGTACAGATTGACTACATTGTGTTCGAAAGGAACCAAATATTCAACATGTCAAGTTTCGGGAACCTTTATTCAGCGAACGCGGCCCAAATGCGAAAACATACTTTGGAATCCCTGACGTCACGCTGACGTACCGGCGCTGGGGTTTCGGCGCGAAATTCGGATACTGATACTTGGACCTTCATTTTCTCATCTAATAATCAAACTATTCTTTTGAAATGACTGCCTGCAGGGTTCTCAAACGATGCCCTTTTAGTCTAAACTGATTTATTGTTTCACTTTAGTGTCCCTTTAAATGACCGTGCGCGCGCGATGAGGATGGAGTGTAGTTGCGTCGCAAGTCTCGGTAAGGCCTCGCGGACACACCGCGTGGGTACCGCGACCCACCGCGTAGCGAGAGCCGGGGATTACGCAGCTCAGTGGGGCGCCAGCGATGCGAGGTACCTTGAAGTAGTGGTACTGCTTTAAGATACGCGAAACGGATGCTGGCGTATAGTGTTACGGGCAAAACACGGCTACGCCCCTCAAACC
Organism: Dermacentor albipictus; assembly: GCF_038994185.2. NCBI lineage: Eukaryota > Metazoa > Arthropoda > Arachnida > Ixodida > Ixodidae > Dermacentor > Dermacentor albipictus. The sequence continues at coordinate 39,390,274 of NC_091826.1, forward strand.
GGTGGTCGTTGCGACGCGACAAAACGAAAGAGGAAAGCGTACGCGAAAAGATTCATTCACTGGGGATTTCGCGGAGCGATCGGAGCGTGTTCTGTACAGGATGTATGTCGCAAGAAGGAGAGAGAGAGAGGGGGGGGGACAGGGCTTTTAAGAGAGGAACTATTGAAGTGTGCCCGCAATGCCAAAGAAACTGCGCGGACATTTGCCATCCGTCTTGTTATTCATGGCGGCGCCTGAATTATCGCTTTCGACGGTGTAGTCGTAGTATAAGTAGTGATTGCAGCTCGACAGTATACACGAACGCGGATAGGGTATCCGGCGCATACTGGACGTCTATCGAGAGCGAGAGAAAACATTTTTTTTAACAGCTGTGGAGTGCCTCTTATCGCGGCAAGGTCACGTAGTGCGTGGGCCCTGCACTTGACGAATGTGGGCCACTGCCATAGATTTGCGCGTGCATCTTGGGGAGGAGTGGTGAAAATTTCCCACGTGTGGGCTAAAGTGGGGGGCAGGTGTTGTGGTATGTGTTGTCGCCAGTGAGTGAGTGAGTGAGTGAGTGAGTGAGTGAGTGAGTGAGTGAGTGAGTGAATGAGTGAGTGAGTGAGTGAGTGAGTGAGTGAGTGAGTGAGTGAGCGAGCGAGCGAGCGAGCGAGCGAGTGAGTGAGTGAGTGAGTGAGTGAGTGAGTGAGTGAGTGAGTGAGTGAGTGAGTGAGTGAGTGAGTGAGTGAGTAGGTGAGTGAGTGAGTGAGTGAGTGAGTGAGTGAGTGAGTGAGTGAGTGAGTGAGTGAGTGAGTGAGTGAGTGAGTGAGTGAGTGCCAACGAGTGCTGCCCAGAGACCTGGCATGTGTTGTGGACTGCTCTGTGTTTGATGTGATGAAGTATGACATTATACTGCTAATGTTTGCGTCTGCACATGTCCGGTACGAGCTACATCGGCACGCTGAAAAGTTAGCAAGATTATTTCTGTATTTCAGTTAAAAAAATGCACTAAATTTTCTCTACTCTTTTAACTTCATTGTCTGTGAGCTTCATGCACTTATGGCTAACGAGAATCGAGTATCTCGGTCCTCTTTCTTACCACGAATCGAACGTGAATGGAGTCCTCGACCAGACGAAGATGTCGTTGTGTGCAGTACAGTGTAGGATTTTTAATGGAACCGGAATGTTCGTACTTAAACCTAGGTTGCGACAGGCTTATCCTGTCGATTGGCCCGACTGCCATCTTCTTTGCTCAACAGAAAGCAGTCATAGTCGTTTAACTGAGTCACAACGCCTTAACTGCATTGAGAAATTTTGAAAAAGTTGATGAAAAGTGCGTATTTTTAAGACTTGCGTTTATTTTGCCATATCTTTCTAAAAAATATAATATATGTATTGCCTGTGGCGCTTTTACAGCACTTGTTGAAGAATTAGCAAAATGTATCGTGCACGACTTATTTATATATCGGGATTACAAGTTAGTGGAACCTTTGTCGCGACCAGTTAACTCGCCATTAGCTTAACTCGTCATTGGCAGTTAATGGGCTACGACAATTAGCACATGGCAGGGGTAGTTGGAGAAGTATGGGAGACGCCTTTGCCCTGCAATGGGCGTAGCCAGACTGATGATGATGATGATGATGGGCTGGGACACAGAACCGGAGCCTCTTTGTTAGACTCAGTAACAGCTTATGAACTTTGAACTTTATTTGTATCTATATAACGTACAGATAGCAGGGGCACAGACAAAAAAGCCATAAAATCAGCTTGACTAGGGCTGTGTCCCTTATTGGTTTCTTTGGCATCACGTAGCAATGCGTGCACAAGTACAAGATGAACAATAAAAAATATACACAATATGTGAATAAATGGGACTATTTATACAAAGTTATTTCACACTGCGGCTAAAAAATTGACATGAATGCAGAAATAGTATTGTCATACAAGTTACGAAAAACATGAACAGGAAAACAACAAAATGCAGACATTATGAATCCCTTTTCAATGAATTAAGAACGAGCCCCGCAGAACAAACTGCACTTGATCGGAGCCGTGTATCTCCGCGCTCCAAAACATTCAGTGCCAGTTTAGCGGCTAACGTGAGAGAAATGCGTTAGCGTTACATCACACCTCTTTGAGGTCCCGAATCTGTGATTTAAACCACGTTCTCTACATTGCCAAATGTTCTTCAGGAGCTCACTCAACGCACGTCCAGCCTCTGACGGTGCTCCGAAGCAGACCACCTGCAGTCGCTCATATATATATATATATATATATATATATATATATATATATATATATATATATATATATATATATATATATATATATATATATATATATATATATATGTATATACGGTCTTTTAAGCTGTACCATCCATCCCTTCCCTACCTCTGCCATGTTGCCAGCTTCCCATACATCATATACACACACTTTTTTCCCACTTGGACGCTCCTAATGCTAACGAACTAGAAAAAAAAAAACATACTTCCCAAGGGACGCCGATTTACAAAGAAGTTCTGACGTCACGAAAATGAGCGTACGCGACTGGCTGGCCGCACCTGCACAATTTCTCTTCGAATTGCACAGCGTTTCTGGTTTCCGCTGCATTCTTAGGCTTTCGCCGACGCATTTTACACATCCGACTGAACGTGTCTCCATATCTCGCAGGTACGTTCTCTTTCCTTTTTTTTTCTCCAGCCGCATCTTCAGAGAGGATGAAGACGATGATGTAAGACAGGCGCTTAATAGTCGCGCATTCTACGTTTCCATTCCATCGTATTTTTGTTTCGTTGTTGTTCCTGTGCTATTTCTTTCTTTGTGTACATTTATCCCCCCCCCCCCTCCCTCCATATGGTGCAAAACACGCGCGTCCGTAAGCATCTCCGTGCATGGATCAGAACGCGAGACGGGTTGGTAGCAAATAAACCGAAGAACTGAAAATAATATAAAGAAGCAAAAAGGAAATAGGAGAAACGGAGTGAGCCTTGGAAAGGCGACAGTCGTCGTCCGAGCCCGTCACACGGTTCAGGTGTTTTCGTGTTTGCCTTGCAAAAAGGGCTAATGCGATTTCCAAGGCGAGGGAGGGAGGGGGCCAACGGAAACGGAAGGTGTGCGGGCCATTCCTCGCCTCCTCCGCTGCTGCCTCGACGAGCAATGCAAATCGTCGACGCTGGCGCGCGCGCGCGTATTCGTACGAGTCGTGGCACTTCAGGCCGCTCCTTTGATTTATTTATATTTATTTGTACGCTTTCCTCTCACTTGAAAAAAAAATAGACGAAGGTACGTGCCTTTCGCAATCGATATCGCGCTTTATAAGCCGTAAGCGGCTGCAGGGATGATGCTTCGTTTTGTGACGTCGAAAACTGCGCGTACGACTTTGAGGAGCTCTCTAGTTTCTACGGAAAAACTCTCGACTAAGTGTGTTGAAAGCTGGGTGACTTCAGCGGCCGACTTGGAGGCGTATGCATTCCGGCGTGGCTGCCGATATAAAGGTAGTAGTGCCTTGCCCTGGCGGTGTTTGTGCGATGAATGTCAAAACCGTGGAAGCTTTTAGAGGATCCGAAGCTGCGGCACCGCACACCGCTCTCGAAGTCGGGTCAGACACTTGGAGCTACCGCTGGATTTTATCGAAAGCGCTTCAGAAGCTGCTTCCTAGCCTGGTTGATTGATACGTGTCCGTGTTGTTATGAGTGTTTACACCGTATAATGCGTGTGTCTTTTTAGCTCCGCGTACGTCTTTCGGCTTTAGAAGGCATTTCCTTCGCAAAGAAAATCGTGCAGTGTGGTAAAAGCTGTACTATAGAAGGGTGTAGGGTTGGGCTTGTTGGTGAAACATGCTTTAAAGTTTTAATAACAGCGCAAGCGCAGCAGAAGGGACAGAATAGAGAATAGGGCGCTAACTTACAACAGTTGATTATTATTTTTTTTCGGAAAGCATAGCGAGTCATATAGCCACACACTAGCACACCACCTATTCCCAGAACGCCTTGACAAAGCTATAAAAAATTTTAACGTGGCATCGATAGCCCGAGGCTTTGGGGTAACAATAGAAAAAAAAACCCGTTCGCTAGTGTGCGGCAAGACTAAAGGTGGAACTGTTTTCTCGGTGTTGTATATGTCAGACGAATGTATGTTGCAGTATGTGCCAAAGAATTCGAAGTCGTAGGGCTGCCGGCTGTCGTACATGACGCCAGGTTGTATGATAAGGCTTTTCTGCAGGCTCTGTCTTATTTTTTTTTAAAGATGGATACATGGTGCGGACTCAACGTCCAAATCGAAGGGCACCCGCCATGGTTTCTCAGTGGCTATGGTGTTGGGTTACTGAGCACGAGGTCGCGGGATCGAATCCCGGCCACGGCGGCCGCATTTCGATGGGGGCGAAATGCGAAAACACCCGTGTACTTTGATTTAAGTGCACGTTAAAGAATCCCAGGTGGTCAAAATTTCTGGAGTCCTCCACTACGGCGTGCCTCATAATCAGAAAGTGGTTTTGGCACGTAAAGCCTCATAATTTTTTTAAATCGAAGGGAGTGTAGATAATTCCTTACTGAAACGTTCCGGATGCCGTTCCCTGTAATTCCGTTTCCGCACATTCTGGCGGACTCTATCTATGGCATCCATAATAGTTCCGTTCAGTTTGCGGAATATTTTTACGGGAAGCACGCAATCATTTGACCGCGCACGGAACGTTCCTATAGGGAAGGTAAAAGGAGAGAGGAAGATACACATCTAGTAAGCGAATAAATGGTTACAGTAATAAAAATAAATAAATTCGGGGGTTTTATGTTAAAAAAAGAAAGTTACGATCTCGCTCAGTTATCTCGATTATCTTTTTCGCTGCGGGGGCCGCAAACGACGCGAAACTGGGCAACGCGCTGAGAAAAATTAACGAGTGGCAGTCTTCCTTTTGACTCCTTCTAATCCTTGAGTATTTATTTGGCGCAGCAATTCCGAACGGCACATTCTAGTTTGAATCTGATTAGTGAGTGAGTGGGTGCTCGTTCACAGGAAAACCGTGAACTGCGTGGTAAAATTCGCCTTGATGGCGGCTTGTCTTGCGCAGTAGCACGTGGCGTGGGGCACGTGCCTAAAAGAAAAGAAAAAAGTAAATCCTTAGATAAAGCTCAACACGACGCACCGTGACGATCCTGTTGCAGCGGCGGTCTTGCAACAGATGTCGTAACACCTCTTGCGGTAACCCTATTGATGCAACACTGGCAGAATGGATTCGCAGGCGATCAATTTCTGCGCTTCAGTTATCTCTCTAGTTCGTGCGAAACACACGACGTCATGGAATACAAGCGCCAACTCGCCCAATCCCGTGCCTTTCTCTAAATACGCGTGCCTTCTCTTCTGATTTGCTCGGTAAAAATCCGCGTTATTCGTCGGAGGTTGTCTGGGACACCACCTGTGCGGGTATACACAGCTCAACGTTGTTAGCGCTATCCACTTCAGACACCGTTTCCACCACCCTGGACAACTGCTTTTGCCACATTGAAAGTTAAACCAGGAACGATAAGCTAAAATCATCTGGTCTAACATAAAGCTAGATGCAGGCAACATCATAAGGCAAGCGTGTAGCATTTTAGTTGCCAGTGGTTTTCGATAAGATTGATACCTTGTGAGAGACGTGTACTGATGCGTTGTCAACAACGACAGAAAAATGAATCTGTTGTGCATTTTAAACAACCACCAGATAACGCGGCAATCTAGGATCAAAAGTGTAGGGGACGGACCTCCGCCTCGTGATATTAAAGCTGTACACATTACAAAATATTTACACACATAATAAATATTATTATATTACATAGCTGTACATATAACATATATTATACATATTACATATATTATATTACATAGCTGTACACATTATAAAATATGTACATAAAGTACATATTTTTTTTTCGAGAATCGCTACAAGCCGGTTGACAATCAGAGCTGACCTTGAAAGGTGTTGCGTCAGTGTAAGGTTCTGCTGAGTCTGAAGGGGCCGTACGCCGTTATCCTTACAACACTGCAGTGTTTTCTGCGTGCTGACGCAGCGAAAAAGTGGTAAGCGCCGCACTGTCCAGACGCGCTGCAGTGCATGTCCGCCAAGCCCACGCACTGGCGTACTGCTCATAATGACTTAATAAATGTTTACTCTCTCTCTCTCATGGGGGGGGGGGGGGCGGACACACTAGAACCACGGTGGCACACCGGAGACAACACTATGGTCGGTGGTGGAGAAGCTGCCGTTATTTTCGGTCTTGTACCCCGACCCTTCGTTCCGCCTGCTTCTCGCGGATCGTCGTGAGACGCCGGGAGCGGAGGCATTCCCACCCCTAAGCTAGCGGCCCTGGCGAGCCTGGCGTACTCCGTATACGCCACGGGACAACCGTTGCTGTTGGTGTTGTGCTTTGCTGTTGGTATTGTGCTGCGCTGTGGCCGAGAAGCTATTTTGCGCTGCGCGCTCCCGCGCGACCTCTCATGGCTGCGAAGGCCTCGCGCGCCGTCAGCGCCGAGGGTTGCAGTGCGCTCCCGCTGTTTCGGAGCGACTTCTACAGTGCGGGGTGAAGAGGGCGAGAGAGGAGGGCTTTAATGAGACCGGAGGCGGGGGGGAGTTCGGCGGGAGGAGTGTAGCTGGGCCCGCTGCTCTGCAATTAGGGTAGAATGGAATGGGCAGATAGCAGAGATTAGAGGAAGAGAAACGGGTTATGACGAAACGATACCGCGAGCTAAACGAATGTCCGATGTCGTGTGTGTCTGTGTATGTATGTATGTATGTATGTATGTATGTATGTATGTATGTATGTATGTATGTATGTATGTATGTATGTATGTATGTATGTATGTATGTATGTATGTATGTATGTATGTATGTATGTATGTATGTATGTATGTATGTATGTATGTATGTATGTATGTATGTGTGTGTGTGTGTGTGTGTGTGTGTGTGTATGTATGTATGTATGTATGTATGTATGTATGTATGTATGTATGTATGTATGTATGTATGTATGTATGTATGTATGTATGTATGTATGTATGTATGTGTGTGTGTGTGTGTGTGTATGTATGTATGTATGTATGTATGTATGTATGTATGTATGTATGTATGTATGTATGTATGTATGTATGTATGTATGTATGGAAAGAAGGCGCTGACATACGAAAGATGCATGTTTAGTTGCTAACGTATCGACCGTAGCATGGCCTTGGTCAGCAACTAAACATATGCATACCGGACCTACAGAACATTCCGTCTGAAATTCTATGATAAATATCGCACACACACGCGCGCAGTGCCCCTGACAAGTCCATAAGAAGAATGCGTTTGTGGATGCGTGGATTGAAGCATATTTAAGTTCGCAGTTTGGCAGGCATACTGTTGTGCAGAGCCTGCACAGTTAGCTTGCAAAATATATGGATTGGTCACGCTCTGACGTGACCACACCAGCAAGATCCAACTGGCGGAATCCAGACCTAAACGCTGTCGAGTTTCTTTTATAGAATAGACGCCCTCCTTCTGCCCCCCCTCCCTATTTTCCGAAGAAAAAATAAAGACGAAGAAAGTTTGTCACTCTAAGACAGAGCTATAAGTATGCTTCACATCTGCCTGATATCGTCGCCGCGTTTTGTAATAGCTGCTTTGGCTCGTGCAGAAGGTGGAATGACATAGGCAAGAAGCCTGCCAAGTATGCAAAGAGCCCGAAATAATCTAGAGCGAAGTCGTCGTAAACACCTGCTGCAACGCCGCGCGATACTCTAGCAGCGAGTCAAGGACCTGGCGATGCTGACGTCAGATGCGGACAGTAAGCCCGATGTGATAGTTCTGTTCCTTGCAACACTATAGCTCATTATATGGCGATGAGTTCCAGAGCAGATTTGGGTGCTGTGTGTCTCTAATTGACAATTTTGATAACCATAGTTGCTTGCGAGGGTGAAGTGATCGTATAGTGTTGTTCGCTCGAGCATGGTTATATGAGAAACGCGGACTCCAACCATAGACATGCATAAACTGCTTGAACTGCATCTTTTGATTTTATCTCTATGCATATGCTTGTTTTCATCTTCTCTTTGCCTCATAGCTGTTTTTTTTTATTCTTTTCTTTCTTCAATTTATAGCTGGAAATCGCAGTGTCGCACGAGGGCTAAAATATTACGGTGCGCTTGGTGTGGTGTTGGTGGTACTGGACAGGTCCATTTGTGTGCATGCGTATGTATGTATGTATGTATGTATGTATGTATGTATGTATGTATGTATGTATGTATGTATGTATGTATGTATGTATGTATGTATGTATGTATGTATGTATGTATGTATGTATGTATGTATGTATGTATGTATGTATGTATGTATGTATGTATGTATGTATGTATGTATGTATGTATGTATGTATGTATGTATGTGTGTATATATATGTATGTATGTATGTATGTGTATGTATGTATGTACGTAGGTACATACGTATGCAGGTATGTACGTAGGTACGCACGTATGTATGTGCTATGTGCGTGCTTGCTTGCGCTGTCGGGAGTCGCATCATAACATATCAGGGAAGTTTTTACTAAATGCACAGTTAAAGATTCCGTGGTCTTTCTCAGAAATAAAATAGAAAAAGAAAGGAAACGGGCTACACAATTAAGGTGACATTCAAAAACTTTCTTTCTAAGGAGCTGAGGATATGATGCCACGTTTGACTTCATCCTACTCCCGCCTTAACCCCCCCCCCCCTCTTCCAGCCACCAACCTATAGAAAACTCGCGATCAAAAGCAACAGACCCTCTAAGACGGAGAGAAAGTAAAAGTCAAAAAAAAAATGGTTAGAGAGCTTGGGGCACGCTCCTCCGTTCTCTCCCTCTCGGCCTCATCTCGTTAGGCGGCCTTTAGAAAACATGCTCGGAAATTCATTACAGCGCCCGAACGAGAGTCAACAGAAAGTGATGAGTCATTTTAAGTAAATAAAGGGCGAGGGAGAGGGACACGCTTTTCCCCATTCGACCTCATCGCTTCACGTTTTTCTTAAGTTTTCGCTCAAACTTTCCCCTTTATGACCGTAGCTTGTTGAACGGCGAGCTTTAAAGCGTTAACAGCAATGAGTGAATGAAACATAGGAATAAAATAACCTTCACGCAGGAGTGTTCGCTCACTTCCCTCGTACCATTCTCTTTGATGCTTAAGCCACGATGAAAAAAAGAATGAAGGGCAACTCAAAGGGAGGAGTCGCAGGGGAGGGCGGGGGTTGGCGAGGTAACAGCATTTGTTGCCCGAAGGCGCTCTCTGTGTGTATACCGTATTTCGTTGCTACAAAGTGCAGCGAAGAGCAGATACAGCGAGCGCACCAGAAGGTGTAGGCACCGAATGAAAGGCGAAGTCTTGAATGATGAAACGCTCGCTCGTGAATGGGACGGTGAGCGTTCATCGCTCATTCCCTTTTGTTGGGAGCCGCCGCCGGAGACGGTCGACCAGCCACTCACTTATACCGCTGCCTGAATTGTGTTCCTTACTTATACTTAAATTTATTTCTCGTTCTCCTACTTTGCTCAGTGCTTTCCTTACTTCTTTCATTTCTTCCTTTCCCTACCTGCCTCATCTCCTTTTTGCAGTCCTCCCCTTTTCACCACTTCCGTCTTCCCTCGTTCTTTCATTTCTTCCTTCCCCTCCCACCCTTTTCTACGTCCCCATTCTTTTATTTTTCATTTACTTCCTCTCTGCTGTCCATATCTCTTCTTTCTTTCACTACTTTCTAATTTCGTTCTTTTCCTTGCTTCGTTCCTTTCTACTTTATTACTTTCGTTCCTTCCTTCCCCTCCCTCCATTTTCTACGTCCTCCATTTCTTCATTTTTCATTTCCTTCCTCTCTACTTTCCCATATTTCTTCTTTCTTTCCCTACTTCCTCATTTCCTTATTTTCCTTGCTTCGTTGCTTTCTACTTTGTTACTTTCCTTCCTTCTTTCGTTCCTTCCTTCCCTTTCCTCCCTCGGTTTTTCTTCTCTCGCCCCCTCTTTCCAATTTTTATTGCTTCTTTCGTTCCTTCCCTTAATTCTGTCTTTAATTTCTTTCGTTTCCTCCTTTCTTCGTCACTCTTTCCTTGTTTTCCCCTTTCACACTTTCTTTTTTCTTTCCTTCATTCCTCTTATTTCTTCCTTTCTTTCCCCACTCTCTTTCCTTCGCTCCATATTTCTTACTTTATTGTCTTGTTCCCTTCCTCTATCGTTCTTTCCCGCTTTCTTATTATTGTCATTATTATTATTAGTTACTTTTGTCTTATACCTTACCGTCGTCTCCAAAAACGCTACTCCAAACGCCTCCGCGGGCGCGCTCTCCGTATACACTCGCTCACTCTATTCTTTCCTTGGTCGGCGCGCTGCCAAGACGGTGAGGGGACACCTCGAGATTGGGCGGTCCTACAGTTCCGAAAAGAGAGACACCTCCATGGGGCGAAGTTGTTCGCACCGTTCCGCTATAGTACTATACCCGCTACGTGCTACTAACACGACCACCAACGCTGCAGCTGCTGCTGCTATTCTCGGTGCATTGTAAATAGTTTTTTGTTTACGACGCCGCGATAAAGCTGTCACCATGCACGTTTGCTCGTGTGTCCTTCGCCTTGCTCTCGGCACGTGGGCTCAGTAAGCGGCCCGAGACAACGCGAAAAGGGCGTCCGAGACTTGGCGTACGTGCCGGCTTTCTCGACTCCCATGCCTGGATCGCTGTTCGATTTTCCCACCCTCGGGCGTACACGTATATCCATACGGCCGTCTGTACTATCGTGATGATGCCTCGCCACTTTGCAACTGGCACATTTCTTTCGCTTTATGAAGCGGCCCGTTCTTTGAAGCGAGGCTTTCTTCGCCTCACCTCCGAGGTTTGGGGTTCGTCAACATTCTCCTCGCCTAGTGCAGACGACAAACTGGGCTGTTCGATACGTGCCGCTTGGTATGTTCGGCTGGGTATGTTTTACTGGTTATACTCGTTCGCATAAACAACTTGTACTTCTGATATCTGCACGCCCGTTCTTGGCCCATTCCCCCAGATTGGGTGCCACTGTGACACGAGCGACATTGGAAGCCCATAGGGCACCACGATTTCTGATAGACAACAACGACAACTTACCACATGCCTTGTACTTATCTGTGCATACGCCTGTCGTCATTCTAACCTCGACATATATCACGCGTCGCCTTTGTCCGCGCTTGGCAATGAGAGCTAACAGCTACTGGCGACGGGGCTGGTTGCGCGTCATCCACTGCCGCTGGTACCTCGCTAACACAATCGTCACGTTATTTAGATTCAAATGGGGCGTTGCATCTTCGGGTATTTCCTTCTTCTTATATTTTTTTTATTACAAAAGGCAATTTGGGCAAACGCTTGCGTCTTAGATTTAACTGCACGTTAAAAGACCTCTACGCGGCGAAATTTATTCAGCGCGTTTCCCTCCGACATCCCTCGCAACGCGCCGTTCAGCTTCGGAACATTAAACCCTTCCCCCAAAAACTTCGTGCATATATAAACGCGCACTAATAAAGCCTCCATGTTACCCTTGTTTTAATAGGGATGCTCGTTGTAGGCACAGCTCCGACCGCCGTTTTCTTTCTTTCTTTTAACCGCCGTGGTTTCTCAGTGGCTGTGGTGTTGGGCTGCTGAGCACGAGGTCGCGGGATCGAATCCCAGCCACGGCGGCCGCATATCGATGGGGGCGAAATGCGAAAACACCAGTGTACTTATATTTAGGTGCACGTTAAAGATCACCAGGTGGTCAGAATTTCCGGAGTCCCCCGCTACGGCGCGCCTCATAATGAGAAAGTGGTTTCTTTCTTTTTTTTTTGCGCTTTGCACAGTACTCCAAGTCTCAAACGGTGCTATAAGAGGGCCGATTCGCGCAGTGATATGCGTGATGGTAGGCGAAGTGGGAAATCTAGGAGCGGCGAGCGCGTAGTATCAAGCGCGGCCTTAGTGCCAGAGCAGAACCGGTGTTTCGCTTTGCTTTCCCAGCGCGGAGAGGACCGCGCGGCCTGCAGCGAGGGGTAAGCGCTCGTCTCGACGTGGTGATGGGGCTCACTGAGCGAGCGGCTGCCATCTATTTGCGTCCCCGGCCCCGCACCAGCGGGCGTCGGGTCTCCCTTCACGGAGCGCGTTGCGATTGCCGCCGTGTAACACACGTGTCACACGGCTGCCTCTTGCGCCTTCTACCGGCGCCGCTGAAAAACGAAAAAACGAAAAAGAACAAACTAAACCAAGCAAACGAGAAAGAAATGAGAAACAGAGACACGAAAGGTTTAACAGGTCTGTGACTATCAGTATACTATACCCACTATACTACTGCAATTGACTTACGTTGACATGATCTCGGTTAATCCGACTTTTCGCTTCATTCGAATGCACGATAGAGATCCCGGCAAGGAACCATATGCGCTTACGTTGAAGGAAAACTCGTTTAGTTCGAAAGCTAAAGCATGCCGCTTTGGTTAATTCGACCCCCAACTGACTCCAACCGGCGCCAACTTGTGAGCGTAGCGGTCACAATAAATTCAGCAGACGACTCTATGTCTCTCGTCTGTTTTGAGGATTTTCGTTAGTAGCGACGACAGTGTTAGGTTTGTGGCCCACTTGACGACGAGGACGACGACGACGTCGCCAGCAACGTAACTGTCTAGCGCTGAGACAGCGTTTAAACAAGTCGGCGGTCTTCGCTGCTTGCCGGTTCACTCGCGGTTCAAGTGGAAAAAGAAGAAAAGAAAGGACATCGCAGACTGTTTGAAACAATGAAGCAAAAATTTAATCTGTTCATTTTGCCGCCATTTCTTAATTCGACCTTCCGGATAATTCGGCCTTTTTTGGATAATTCGACCTTTCGGATAATTCGACCAAATGTAGAGGTCCCGCAACGGTCCAGTTAACGGGAGTCGACTGCACTGTTCTATGGGAATACGTCGAGATCAGTGGTAGCTGTTAACAGCCGACCTCTATGATCCTGCAAGGGACATTAAGCGCAATTTATTTTTCACTGTCGTTTGAGCCGTCAAGGAGATCGCTAAAGTCTGCAGAAGTCAAGACAAACCCGTTTTTAACCGTCAACGACATTCTAGTCGGGCGCAAGGGCTCTTTTAAAAACTAAACGCCCGACCGCAAGCTCAGCCCCGGACAAACTGTGCAGCCCGCTGAATATGTATAAGGCACAGTATGCATGCACAGCCAAGAAAAGAAAATTGACATACTACAACGCGGGCAGGTCATACACGCTCCATTTTTACATGCTTATAGCACGCCCAGTTCTAGTTGTAATCGCGGAAAAGGTACGCGTAGGAAAAAAGAAATATTGCTTTCAGAACTGTCCATGAGTTAATACATCAACTGCAAGTCTTCGCACAGATTTGGCGCGTGAATTTTAAACAGTTCGAGAACGATAAATGTTTTAATTGAAGAGAAAACCGTTTGAACCTTTCAGAAGCGCTCCATGCCAATTTCCACGACACCGGCTCGTTTTGAAGAGGTTAATTGCAACATTGCTAATTAATTATCACCTTTATGACTTTGACTTTTGCACTGACTCCACATGGGTTTCATCAGTATGCGTACGAGGTTCTAGTTCGGCTTCATTTGTCATTGCATACTGATTCGGTATTTTTCTTTTTGTCTTCGTCAGTTGCTTTCGCGGCCCGCACATTTATGTGCACATTGAACCGAGTGTCCGGTCGCGCCTGCCGCATTGCTGCTCATCGACTCAGGCGCCCCGACGCTAAGCTCTCATCGTTGCGCGCGTACCTGCGTGTGCATGTATTAATTGCTCGTTTTTCGCACACCATTTCTGCACATTGATTGGACAACACCAAAGGTTGTAGAAAAGCCGGCGACAAATATTACTATCATTCGGAGCATCACCAAATAAAACGCGGTTTAGCGGGTGCCCGTAACTGGCCCCCTTCTCGTCCCCGCCCATTTATGGAGTTGAAGGAACTAAAAGGATGGGGAAACGAGAGAGAGAGAGAGATAGATAGATAGATAGATAGATAGATAGATAGATAGATAGATAGATAGATAGATAGAGAGAGAGAGAGAGAGAGAGAGAGAGAGAGAGAGAGAGAGAGAGAGAGAGAGAGCTAGCAGCTTAAGACTGTGTGCCAACGTTTCGCTGAGGCTTCCGTTTCCACGAGGGTATCGCATTTGTGCTTGCTATATAACAGGCCTCAATGAGACCGAGTCCCCGCCGTCCAAGGCGTTGGCACCGCAACGGTGCTCTCCCTCGGTCTCCTGTAGTTCGTATAACTCGATTCTGCATCTTCCAAGCGTCCCCCTCCCTCTGACCCACTTGGGACCCCCCGCAAGAATTGTGCCTCGCGCGGCGAGCCAGCTGTATGCCGGAGCGCGCACTGGCAAGCGCTCGTCTCCGTAATTCTAGGGTCGTGCAATTCCTGCACGAACGACCCCACCCGGTCGCAAGCACGGAAGTAGCGCTGCAAGTAGGCTCGGATTCGTGGCGGGAGTGGTTAAGGGTTTGCGTGTTTCAGTCGTATTAGTTGCTCAGGCTTGCCAGCTTAACACCGGCCGTACAGAATAGTGAGCGCGGCTTGGAACGGGACGGGGGTGTTTTGTTTCCCCGCAGGTGGCACGATGCCACTGTGCTCTCGCTCATCTGCTTTGAGTCAAAGCACGACAGGAACGGCTCACCAGTGAGCGCGAGCAAAGGCTTTGTGTTTTCAATTTCAGCTATTCGCGAGTGCCTGTTTTCTTACCCGCGCTGTCGCAGCCTTGAGCTTGCTCCTGTTTGAAAGTTGTTTACAACGTTTCGAATAAAATACAGAGTGACTTAGCCGTACGTTAGACAACGATGCTGTTTCTTCGGTAGTTCGTAAAATATTGCATGAGTGAGTGAGTGAGTGAGTGAGTGAGTGAGTGAGTGAGTGAGTGAGTGAGTGAGTGAGTGAGTGAGTGGGTGGGTGAGTGAGTGAGTGAGTGAGTGAGTGAGTGAGTGAGTGAGTGAGTGAGTGGGTGGGTGAGTGAGTGAGTGAGTGAGTGAGTGAGTGAGTGAGTGAGTGAGTGAGTGAGTGAGTGAGTGAGTGAGTGAGTGAGTGAGTGAGTGAGCGAGCGAGCGAGCGAGTGGAGGACTGCGTCCGTCCCTTTGTATATGCGGGTTAGCACAGCAAGACAGTGCGAATATAGTCGGCATATTCATGCTTGTGTATATTTCACGTGTGCATATATGTGTTACTCGCGGGCAATAAAAAAGAAACAGTTGGAACAAGGCGCTTGTCCTTGTCATTTCCTGTCCTTGTACCGGCGTGCTCTGTAATTCGCCATGACACGGAGCACGAACTAGACCTGTGTCAAACATTGTTGCGAATATAGCAATGTGCGAGACTGCGCTATATTTGGCATTCCATAACGATATAACGAGCGCGAGAGCTGTCGCGGAACACAAAAAAGAAGCGACAAGGACAAGCGATGACTTCCAACTGGCGTCTATTAAAAGTAGCACTAATATATATATAACCTCGAACACGCGATCGCAGGCACATGGCTATTGCGGTAGGTGACTGTATCAGTAAACCTTTCATAGCGTTGACGTATAAAGAATTTGCTTGCTTAGCCGCCTTAGGCTTTTGGCGCTCGTTCTTGTTTATTTGTGGTGGTATTGTCAACTTGTGCAAATGTGGTCGTGATCACGTGCGCGATGTTACATGTTCACGCTTCTTTGTAATAAACGCCAGTTGAAAGTGAGCGCTTGTCCTCGTCGCTTCTTTCTTGTGTTCGGTGTCTACTCTCTCGCTGTTTATATCATTAGCGAATATAGCGCCGCCATGTATCGGGTGAACGTGTCTTTTTTACGCCACCAAGTCATACCAGTAACAGCTGGGGCCAGTGTACGTGCTTTTGTGGGCGACATGGGCCGTACATGGGCACTCTGTGGATCTATATTGATCCTGCACATGGTTGCCAGCTTGGGATGAGTTTTGTGTTTTCTAGAAGCTGTACCAGAAGGCGCGTAGTGGCATCCCATGTCATAAGGCTTCTTTTTTTTTTTTCGGCCGGAAAATTAAGCATTATTGGTCACAGCCACGGTGAAAAAACTCGCTGACGCATAAGGTGGTGGACTTCCTCATCCATAGGACATGTCTTCAGATATTCAAAAGTGTCTGAATAAAGTATTTTTGTCAAGCTAACTTTCCCGCAATTTTCGCTGCTGCTCGTGTATTTTCCAGGTACACGTTAGCTGTCATTCATTCCCGTAGCACCTGTGAGTCGGTCGCCGTGCACTCTTAGCTCAACCTCTTCTTTTTTTTTTCTTATTGTTGCAGAGTCGTGGAACCGGAAGCCATGAGCGAGCGCGCGGCTGGAGACAGTCCTGAGGAAGGCCACTTCCTCCTCTTCCTCGGGCGCCGGCCCGTCCTTCCTATGGTTCAACAACACCAGCACTCTTGCGCTGCACTGACCTTCTAGCCTACGTCACTAAAGCACGTCACTTCCGCCAGCCGTGTCCCGTCGGTTCTTCGTTTCCCGGACCAACCGTTGCCGTGGAATCACTTCTGTCGTCTGGTCGTCTTGTGGTTCGTTGCCGAAATCGTTTAAGAACCCCATCCCTTCGTCGGGTCGCAATTTTTACCTACGGTGTGTGTGTGTGTGCGTGTGTGCGTGACATCATCGCTGAGGCGCGCACGTGACCCTGAACGTCCTGACAGCGTCATTGTCACGTGACCAACCAAGCCCATTTATTGCCTGTCGTCTGCAGCCCCTGTTCGTTGGTGTTCGTCATCGAGTTGTCACAGTCCGCGAACGCGTCGTCTGCAACTTTGCCGGATCCTCGTTGAAGTCGCCGCTCAACTTTACCTACCGAGTGTATCGCACGCACTTCTGCTGTTCTGTCCATCTACGTCACGTGTCTTGGCTGTGACGTTGTGCGAAAAGAAAAGCGCACTCATCGTGTTCACCTACGAACAGCCCTTTGTCGCTCTTTCATCGCATCAAGACTGCTGCGTCGCTCAATGGCAATACTGGAAACGTTTTTGCGAATCAAATATTGTTGTCTTACAATTGCGCCGTGAAGGTGTAAGCTCTCACTTTAGAGCGAGCACAGACTTTCAAGGCCTAAAGATCATCTCGTCTGTCGATAGTCGTTGAGCATCACCTTCGAGTGTCTCCTAAACGCTCTAGCGTCATCGAGATTTTAATACGTAACCGAGCTCTGTTGTGTCACTTGTCCGTCTTGTCAATAACACATCGTAGAACTGTTGTCTCCTAGCATTGACGTCATTTCTATGCTAGTCCGCTGTGAGAAACACGGAACACATATTTGAGTGCTCTTGTCGCGAGTAGGCCAGTTGTCAGTGTTTGCGGAGTGAATCGAAGTGCAGTTTTCCTGGACCATTTTTTTCTTTCACTTATTTATATGTTTAGAATAACGCATTTATCGTGCGTTTAAACACCCGCACCAACATCTCCATCGTCTTCGACTGAAACAATCGCCGTGGGTCAAGTCTCTGCGTCATTGCCGGCGACTTGAAGTTGACCTTGAGTGTGGCAGTATCTCTGAACTTGTTCCCAAGCACTGTCGAACGCATCCTGAAGGCTCAACTTACACACCACGCACCTTGAACAGAAGAACCCCGGAGCACATTTCAGACGACTCACCTGTGACTGACGAAACCTTTGCGTTTATCCATAGCCAAACAACACTTGATCTATACGAAATACTTTCCTCGGTGTCGTCTGCTAAAGAGTTTCCCGGGTGTCGTCTGCTAATAGTTATCCGCGAAACATCCAGTGTGTCGGAACTCGCCTGAGAACACTTCAAAGTGAACGCGCTACCAGAAGTGCGCATATTACAAGGTTGTGAACAAAACTGAGAGACCGCGGGTGACGTAACCTCCTCGCAGTGGTCTTCGAGACACTACTCGCATCGCTACGTACTTCGTCGTACCTGTCTATAGTTCTTGTCGCGTTAAGATTCCGCTCACTTAAGCGAATTCAGCGTAAGAAAGCGGAAACTCAGGTTGATCATTTCGAGCGGGCTCTTACACCTCTTGGCTTCGACTGCAAGCCGTGATAATCATCGAAACAATTTCTTTTCCTTGCCGAGAAACCTGGGGGACGAAGTGTCGTCAGCACAAATGAAAATCCGCACCCCGAGAAAGAAGACGCTCCTATTTGGAAGAGCGCGAATCGAGATTCGCAATTTCCTCGACCAGAAGAACGCTTGGGCCAAGCTTCTAGTACGTCACAACTAAGAGAAGTTCTTACATTAAGCAAGCAACCTCAGCCAGGTCTCAACGCGCGATTCTGAGCGTCGGTCGTCTTTAAAAGCAGACTCGTCGGAAAAATCGACCCAAACGTCGAGTTAGCCGAGTCCGCACCTCGACTTCGCAGAGCGTTTCGACTGCAGGTCAGAATAGGCAGACAAACAACAACAACAACAACAACAACAACAACAACAACAACAACAACAACAACAACAACAACAACAACAACAACAACAACAACAACAACAACGTGTTCCTGACGCTCAAGCCTCCTCGAACTGTCGCGTCGAATCGACCCGAAGGAGTCGTCCTACGAAGCGATCGGTAGTCGATGCGCTGGACTCTGTCTCACCGTGCACTGTGACCCCTTCTGTCGATCTCCTCATCCACCCCCATCAGTGACGTGCCACGGAGCCGCGCCGCCTTCGGAACTACGCCGGAGTGTCGTGTCGAATCAGTGCTCCCACTCGCATCCTAGCGCATCGTCGCCGGCGGCGGCATGATTCCCTACTCGACATGCATGCGATTCGCGTCCCGGGACCGTCGCTCACGCAACGCTACGCAGTGGACCGTCTGCAGGAGCCAGATCGGGGTAAGTCCAGTTTTTTTTTCTTCTTTAGTACTTGCTTCGTTGTTTTTCTCCAGCAATACGTAGGATTAACATTTGAAGGTATCTGTATAGCGCAACAAGACAAGGACCCAAGTAGAAACGAAGACGAAGACAAGCGCTTGTCTTCGTTTCTTCTTGTGTCCTTGCTTTGTTGCGCTATACAGATACCTTTCAATGATGACCGACCAACACCGACCAACAAGCCCAGCACTACCCTCGCCGATAGGATTAACGTTTGCGTGGAGGAGGGAGGGGGGACCAGTTTCACGACAGTGTTTTTGGCCTTTGTACCACGCAGTGTGTTTCTCCGGGGAATGGGGCTCTCAAAGCGAAGGGCACGATGGGCTTCCGTTTATTCTTTTCTTTTTGAAGCAGCGTATTCAGTGTCTCTGTACTAACGCGCGGCAGCAGCTTATAGGCCTGCGGTGAATGCGGGGAGATGTCTGTGGCCATAATTTCTCATTTCCGCCATGAATCTAGCTGTGCCAGTGTTTGTAGAGTGTTTACGCTCATTAGTTGACAAAAATTGCAAGCCCCAACCGCGCTTTCTGCAGACAGTCAGCGGTTGTCTAAGAAGAAGAAGAAAAACGTCCTTATCGATTGTGGATGGATGGGTGGATGCGAACTAAGGATAGTATTGTTTTCTGGGCCGTGTAAACTTGTGTAAATTCGCCTACTAACTAAATTAACCCCCCTCCCCCCACCCCAACTCCCTTTGCCTTGCGCGTTATGAAAGATGGCGCGCTTTCTCGTCGCCTCACTTCCTTGCACGCGCTAGATCAAGTCACCATCCTTCTCGGCTCACGCATATCTCTCGCACCTACTGCATATATGACGCGAGGCCGTAATCTTATCGCACTAAGACTTTACACAGAAGATCGCGGCAACGGTGGAAGTTCGCCTGGAGTGTTCATATAATTGCTGTAACACCACCACCACCACCACCACCACCACCACCAACAACAACAACAACTACAACAACAACAACAACAAACAACAACAACCACAACAACGTGAAGATTATGTTAAGTACCTCACACATTACACAGCTTACAAAGCAACCACTTTGTAAACTTTGTCTGCACATTCGACATTTGGAGCAAGGTGCGGAACCAAGCGGCGCTAAGGAGGTTGAAAAAAAAATGTTTTTGTTTTGTTTTGCTTTTTTTACCTCCTTGGGCCGCGTGCAGCCTGTATCGAGCTGAATCACCAGCCGATTTCACAAAGGTCGTTCACCACTGGATATGGTGACCTTCGAGACGAATCGCGTCTTAACGTCGCGATTGTCGGCCGCCTGCAGATACAGTTGAAGAGTATAAGAACGTTCTCGTGGAATACGGACCCTGAAGATAAATAGGCTCGCGAGAGGCTGGTTTGTTCAGGGCTCTCCCTCTCATTTTCTGCGACCAGGTCGAGGGTGCGTTTACCCAGAGCGCGAGAAGCGAGTTGATTGTTCTCTCGGCGCTCATCCTCTCGGAGCTCTCTCGCGGTCTGCGCATGCTCCTGTTTACGTAACGGCGCACGTATAGACCACCTTTTAACGCGACAGCGTTAAGGAGCTCGTGTCGCAGAAAAGCCGGTGTCGTCGGCGTCTGCGGCGTTGGCCGTGATTGATAAATCCCAGCAGGCACTTTATGAATAAAAAACAACTTGCAAGATGGGCTGGGTGGGAATCGAACCAGGGTCTCCGGAGTGTGAGACGGAGGCGTTACCACTGTTTTTTTCGTTTCCCGCACCACCCCATCTCCTCCAACGCCTGCCGCTTGCGTCTCTTATCTTTTTCATTCATTTAGTAATTTCTTTTTATTTCCCGTGTGTTGAACATACACACGCCCAAGCACACACACACATGCACGTGCGCGTTCATTGGCGTTGTTCTTGTTGTCGAGTGAAGGCGATGGTGCTGGCTGTTGCATCGTGGTTAGCGAAGTTCTCGTTGGAAGCTGGAACTGTGGCTGCTTTGCTCTTTCCCCCTTTCCTCTGTTGCGTTTACCCACTGTTTACTCTCGCGCTTTCTCCCCCCCCCCTTTTTTTTTTCAGCGCACTTTCTCGCTGTATTCTGTGAGGCGCCATACTTAATTGACGCCGGAGCGTTGTTAGCGAAAATGTTAGTCGTTCTCGCCGGAAAAATAACTTTTTTTTCATTTTTTTTTCGTTGTTGCCGTTGTTGGCGCTGCTCCGCTCTACACCGCCATGTTTACCTCCGGTGTTTAATAATAATATATGGGGTTTTACGTGCCAAAACCACTTTCTGATTATGAGGCACGCCGTAGTGGGGGACTCCGGAAATTTTGACCACCTGGGGTTCTTTAACGTGCACCTAAATCTAAGTACACGGGTGTTTTCGCATTTCGCCCCCATCGAAATGCGGCCGCCGTGGCCGGGATTCGATCCCGCGACCTCGTGCTCAGCAGCCTAACACCATAGCCACTGAGCAACCACGGCGGGTTCCGGTGTTTACGATGGCGCCGGTAACGGCGAGAGCACTCCCTAGACTTCTGAAGCAGCCGCTCGCGTTTTTTTATTTTGAACGGTTTCTGCGTCTACGAGTTTGCTCCACTAATAACGTGCAGCAACGTGTAAGTTAGATCTTCCTTTCGGCTAAGCGGAGAGACCGGATTTTGCGGGACTTTGTGCGCCAGAGATGAATTCCTGAATTGGCTCGGGCGCCGGCGAATGTCGTAATTGGGACAGTTGGAACGTGCCACGCATATCCGCGTCGTAATTGGCCAAAGCCTTCGGAGCCGTCGTCTTCGCTCGGCTGCCGTGATTGGGCAGCACCGCCTGGAGGCGTTCGCTCGTGCAACCAATCGCCGTACGCCACGTGGTGCACGTGCCTGTCGCGATCGGTCGTGTCGTTCGCGAAGCCGCGTTGTTGTCGACACCGTTTCGTCTCTGCCATCTTTTAAAGACGACGATATTAACAGAGAAACGCTCTGAGGTAAAGGTAAGTAAATTTTAGATGGGAGGTGAATTTCACGTTGCGCAAAATTGGCTGCACCGTAAACCACAACGTTGAATTCGAAACTGCGCGCAAGCTGTAAATTGCGGCCCTCGTGTCTGTTTGAAGTCTCGAAAAAATTTCTCTTGTGAGATCTTCCGTTGTACCGGCAGTCTACTTCACGTTGATTGGCCTTTCCCCGTTTTTTTACGAGCCACCCTAGCCTATAGGAAAGGCGATTAATAGTACGGGTCGATGTATACACATATACTGAATAAAGTGCATATAATGTATCGATAGTCTGATGGGTAAAGAAATGACTACAAGAAGTGGTCACGTCATGTAATAGTAATCTCATTGTGCTCGCAAAGAGCTTTAAATATTGCAGAATGCAAGAGACGTAAGCTGCATAAGTCGGCTACAGTGTTTGTCGCCTTCTCGTCTTGTCCCCACGTCCGCTTTTGTGGGGCTAAACATTCAGCGTTGTCCAGAAGCATGCAGCCCACCAAGAAGCCAAAAGTAGCAGTCAGTGGAATTCGGACTTCCATTAGCCGAAGCAGACTCTCGTAACTTTCACCTTGCCGCATGCTATCAGCCGAGAGCCAGGCGATAACAGCGCCTTTCGTCAATAAACCATCGCTTTCCTTTCAGCCCCATAACTTCCTTCCTTCTTTCTTTCTCTCTTTCTTTCTTTCTTTCTTTCTTTCTTTCTTTCTTTATAATTGTGAACAGGGAGGGCGTAAGTAACTCGCGTCTGCCAAGAGTGGGAAGTTCCTTTTCGTGAAAAGCTACGCCACTAGAAAAAAAAAAGAAAGAAGTCAAAATAGAAGCGGCAACCCAGGGGGTGTTGGTTATTTTCGAGACCCGCCAAGGTGAAGCGCTTTCGGTGGTGGCACACACTCAAGCCCCTGCGAGGGAGCCTGCAGTTCATTCTGTCCAACTCAAAGCCCTCTTATACCGTCTTGTTTCGTGGAGGCCCGGACCCCCTTGGACATCTAATTTTCTGGCACACCCCTTCCCTTTTATCATCTATGGCGTCTTCGACAGGCACCAGGCCGGTGGGCCTTGTTTGCGGCGCGTCTTATATAATGTTTGCGCATCATTTCGCTCTTCCGTTTGGTTTGCAGTTTTGCCAGAATCCGCTCGGCTTTGCGCCTTGTCGGGGCGCA
Organism: Dermacentor albipictus; assembly: GCF_038994185.2. Lineage (NCBI taxonomy): Eukaryota > Metazoa > Arthropoda > Arachnida > Ixodida > Ixodidae > Dermacentor > Dermacentor albipictus. Next base: position 39,413,196 of record NC_091826.1, read on the forward strand.
GAGCCTCCGATGTTTGCCGCCGAGGTGTGTTTATGGCGCCTCTTATCTCTGGAAAAACGCGGGTGCCTAGCTAGGCCTTGGTGATTGGTATTTCTGTTTGCTTGCGTGATCGGGGCTTATACGCGGCTTTCATCGCTGCCTCGTCAAGTCACGTGTGAAGCATCTTGTGTCTTATGTACATCCTAGATGTCCAACGACGCAAAGCTCTACTTGGGCTGGCAAGTTATAGTTGGTGTTTGTTAAGTTTGTTATAGTTCCATGTTAACTTTTATGAAGCCTCTTGTGAGCCATGTGTTTCAAAGAAAAAATAACATTCGGGAAAATACGTGAAGGTGTTCATTTGTATCGATAGCCGTATTAGCCCGAAAACTACGGCACTGTTTGAGCGCAGCTCTTAGGTGCCAGTTCTTGAGGCGAGCGTTGGCGTTGCCCCTGGTAACCGTGCGAACTAGCACGACGAAGGATGAAAGCGAACGCGTAGCGCAACGGGAGAGGAAAGACGGCGACAGCGAAGAGAGCGAGAGGAGGATAGCGGAAGAGGAGGGTATGGCGAAAGCGTGGGGAGAAAAGGGCAGTGTCGCGCAAGACGGGCTGTGCGGCGACAATGGCTACGAGATGGCGCCAGAGTAGCGCGCGCCGTCTGTGTGGAAACAAAGCGCTGCATGAGCAGAGGTCTGTCTGCGGCGGCTGCCGTGAATCGCGCCCACGCGTCATCCACGCGCTGCCTCTCACGATCACCCGATTAGCGAGGCAGTCGCGTCACACTTCGCTCCGTTTGCAGCGTGCCGCAGGAGACAGATTGTCCGTGCCAGCCAATATATATCGCAAAATTAAAACACCCTTAGAGTCGCGCTCAAATTTCACATTACAGAGTAACGTAACCATAAGTAAATTTTGTTTTATGTCAATCGCGACATGGTAGGGCCAAAATAAATATTGTGGAACATGGTTGCGTACGTACTGACTAGCGACTCCTGGCATTGACAGGTGGCTCGTCGCCAGCGTATTGACACGCCGGGCCTAAACGCGAACTAAAGAAATTGAACGAGGAGGCCCTTATTTTCTTTTCCACATTCGCCGCTGTATACAACACCGGAATGATTCACACATAGAGGCTTATTTTTCAAAATCAATGAAATTGGGGGTTTTAAGGTCATCAATCTGCGAAGTGATTCACGAAGGGCGCCGTGAGGAGACAGTATGGAGTAATTTTCCCATCTATGGTTCTTGAACGTGCAACCAATGCACGGCACAGCAACGTTTTTGCATTCCGCCCCAACTCGGATGCGGCTGCCGCGGCGGGCATCGCACCCGCGACCTCGTGCTCAGAAACGCAATGCTGTAGTCACTTAACTATTGCGGAAGGTAGGCTTAATTTCGGCGCCAAAGCACACTTAATGCCCGGCTTCGCCCCACTTTGAAGTAACCAGACACCCGATCGGTGCTCTTCTTTATTTCCTCCCATTCTCATTTCATTCCGGCGAGGTAGCGCGCGCACACACACGCACGCACATACATACATACATCATACATACATACATACATACATACATACATACATACATACATACATACATACATACATACATACATACATACATACATACATACATACATACATACATACATACATACATACATACAACGGCGGAAAGGGCGAGAAGGTGAGAAGTGCATCCTAAATATTATTCCATTCGGGAACGACCGGCGCACGGTTTAGCTCACTCCCGTTCAATAAAACATCAGGATACCCTGAGCAGCAATCCCCAATCGCGACGTCAGGCACTGCGGCCCGCCTGATGTCGCCTCTGCATTCCCGACTCCCCAAGAGGGGGTGGCCGCGCTTGGCTTTGGCGCCACTAACGCTACAGCGAATTAGCGCTAACGCGACGGTGTACTAGAATCCTACTAGACTATACTAACGCGGCCTTCTTTTTTTTTTTGCCTTTGTACGCCCGCACCGTGGCACTTTTATCGTTATATTCGTTTCCATGTCAGCTGACGCTTTGCGTTGCTTGCTTTTGGCCGAAGCCAAGCAGCCAAGACAGGAGAAGCCGGTTCTCTTTTGTCTCTGGATTCGCGTGGGGCTTTTCTCAGCTCTGCCTCGCGGCAGCCAGCAATCGTACGCAGCACACTCGCGGGTTCGACTTAGCGCGTTACACTCCGCCTCACGACAACCGTGCAGTGCGGCGAAGCGTACGGCTCGTGTGAGCCATTCCAAGCAGCTGGGTCTGGCTGCAACGTATATCCGGAGAATGGAGGCACGGCCATTTATGCGCCACTCTAACCCTGCCCTGGAGCTTTCGTTTGTATCGGCGTCGCGCGGACGTCGACCGAAAGCGCACAATGGGAGGACGCCTTCAGGTTCTCTTTCGTGCTTCGCTAATGCGAATCGCAGCTTTTTACCGTATGCTGCACGGTAGTTGGCAGGGGCGGGAGCATAAGTGCTCGGGCTCCGCTGATTCGCTAATAGACGCGACGGGATTTCGCTGTCCTCGTCCGGCTGATGGGAAAAGCGCTTTCCTTCGCGCTCTCTTCCCACAACTTTCCCTCTCTCTCTCTCTCTCTCTCTCTCTCTCGAGAGAGAGAGAGCTTTTGCTCGTGCATCGCGTCGCCGTTTGTAGGGCGCTTATCGCTGATGTGCGCCTGATCAAAGCGTTGAGCGGCTCGGCGCAAAGGGGCATGGGCAGCTCTGGCGCTGGAGGAAGCTTTCGCTCGTTGCTGCCGCCGGCCGTGCCCGTCCTGGGCCATGAAGTGCTGGCGATTTTCGGCCGATGGTGCGGGGCGAGTGGCGTTTGAAGTGGCGCGTTCGATGCTCGGAGCGCAGTCGGCGCCCGGCAAGTGTGCTTGAGAAGGAACGAAAAGTATGAGGATGAATACGGAAAGAGGGGAAATCCCTTCTAAGTGTGCGATAAGTGACGAAGAACGCGCGCGTGCGCGCCGCTTTGTTATGTATTGCTGCATTCGTAAGTACGTGCCGCATTCATTACCGCCCGATTTCGTCACGCTTCTTACGACAGCAAAATCAAACAAACTGCTACTACAGATATACTACTCGTGCCACCACGAGTATCCCGCATTTCGTGTATGCAGGTTTTCGTTTTAAACGTTAAAGTGAACCAGTCAACTGATCAATCAGCAGTCAATCGGTGAATGGCTCAGTCAGTATTCCAGTGATTGAATCAGTCAAAGTAATTAAATAATTTGATTGTATGTCCTATCTATCTATCTATCTATCTATCTATCTATCTATCTATCTATCTATCTATCTATCTATCTATCTATCTATCTATCTATCTATCTATCTATCTATCTATCTATCTATCTATCTATCTATCTATCTATCTATCTATCTATCTATCTATCTATCTATCTATCTATCTATCTATCTATCTATCTATCTATCTATCTATCTATCTATCTATCTATCTATCTATCTATCTATCTATCTATCTATCTATCTATCTATCTATCTATCTATCTATCTATCTATCTATTCAGACAGAAAGCCAGATAGACGGACAGATTACGCGTGGGTAAAATCAGTTCCACGTGGTTAGGCGCGTCGAAGCCGCGGCGAAGATACGTCGGAAATAAGCGTCATGTAGGCTTGTCCCCGTCAGAGCGAGTAACGAGCGTACATAAGCACACGGTCGCGCGCCCCTCGCGCGGGACGCATCTCGTGACGGGCAAACGCAGCGCGTGCCTTTGCATCGCCCGACTGTAAAGGTACGTCCTCACTTGCGGAAGTAAGCGCGCGCAAGGCGGCGCGCTTAAAAAACGCGCGCCGCGAGAGGGCGCTTTTGCGGCAAGAATTCTCTAATATAGCAGCTTGGGCTTGTCGGCTCTCCATCCCGGTGTTAACAGCACAAAACGCAGACGGGACGCGAGACGACGCCACAAGCGCTGCCGAAGTAATCGCGTAGCCTTGCACGCCTTTGTTTACGCAAGTGAAGACGTAACTTAACAGTCGACGGGAAGCCGCGCACGCGTGATATGCACGAGGAGACAATCAAAGCCGGATCGAGTCGATTGCGTCAGCACCGCTTCCGCGTGCGTCGAGGGAGCCGCGCTTGCGACACCGTTCGTTCCAGCGCGTCGTTGAGACGGGCTGGACCTGTCCAGGTGACTAAGCCGGCTTTCTTTTTTTCCCCCATGACAGGCGGGAGACGAGAGTCAAAGTGGCTCAGAATTAAGAACAAACTCGGCAAAGAGAAATAGTGGCTATTTCTGCGCATGAGCACGTGCTTTAGCGCCAAGAACAAAGGGCGTGAATAAAGGAAAGCCGCGTGAGGGCGCCACCGATGGGAGAATTCCGGAACGCCGCATGGGGCGCTGTTTCGCTCTCACTGGCAGCTTCGTCGCTCTGCGGTCAGGTTTCTACGTATGTAGCGGATCTGCTGAGCGCCTTTATTCGATGCGCGCGCGGGCGGTATTGTTGCTCGTGTCCTCGCCTTACATTACTACAGCGAAGCTATTAAGGGCTAGTTCCCACAGGTTCGTGTCCGTGTGTAGACGCAAAACTCCCCATACGTGGGCCGATCCCGAAGATAGTGCGATGCCCGGCCGACCCGTGGCGGAGGTGCAGTTTGCCGTTAAGGGGCCCACACACACAGCTTAATTCGCTGGTCATCCTTTTCTGGCAGATTGGAAGTGGAAGGGCACTGAGTTTCTCTTCTTTCTTTCGTTTAACGCGAATACCACCCTCGGTATCCGCAGGCGAATCCGCGTACGTCGAATCCCCGCATAATCGTACCCGCGTGTTCTTAGAACACCGTCCGTGGAGATCAAGTGGAGCGCGAAAAACTCGCTATCGCTGTCGGTGCTTCGTTTTTTTCTAAAACCGCAAATAATATATCAACTTTCTCAGCTGTTCTTTGTTCTAAATATTGCTCTTGCTAAGGGTTTCTTGCAAAACAAAAAAAATTCGTCGATGGAACTTCAGCATTACTGGCTAGGAGAGCAGCAACTGCGGCCCTTCAGCCACTGGAAGTGATGGGTGCTATTAGATTACTTAGTAATCGGCAGTAAGGGATGAGTCATCAGCATTAACTGGTGGGTTGCAGTAAAACGTAGAATGGGCAGTAACGCCTACTCTTCGTTATTCTTGCTTCGGACGGCTCTGTGACTTCGCGCGCGGATCACTTTCAATAAATGGTGCAATTCGGAATTACAGAATTACTATCCGCGGCGCAAATACATAACGTTGCCTTGCTGTCTTTAGGAAAACTCTGGTTTCTTGGAAGCCTAAAAAAAAGGCTACAAGGCGTGATTAATAGTGCCGCGGTAAACTCCTGAAGCCGCAGTTTAGCGCGCGAAGATTAGACGTATTTATGTATAGTCGCGAGCAAAAGTCCGATGGCCAAGGACGCTATGAAATTTGCCTTCGTCGCAACCTCTAGGTATGCAGGACGAAATCAAGGGGTACAGCCTACGGGCGTCTGTTCAATCCTTTGATTTGACATCAACGATATGATGTCAGTCGCACGGACAAAAAGCGACGAATTATGTGATGGGCCAATGTACTGAGCTCCGTCATTAATTTAGTTTTGCACAACCTTGCTAAACATTATATATATATATATATATATATATATATATATATATATATATATATATATATATATTGCGTATGCTGCAGACTCTTGAATCTTGCTTCCGGCTGTACATATACGCCATGGCTGCTGGGCATCGCTGCGCCTTAGTTCCCTCCGGCAATTTTTATGTGAGAGATGCTATGACTGTAGCGACTCGCTTCCTGGCCTCTCGTCTTCGCCCAGCTCCTTGGAAAGAGCGAAAAAAAAATAATATGAAATACGGCCTGTGCGCTCGCTCGCCTTCGTCACCATCATTAGCGAGCCAACAGAAGTCGGATCCACGGTCGCGTCGCAGTCGCCGCGACGGCTCGCCGACCCAGATTTTGCGAAATGAGAGCTATGCTAATGGGCTCCGTCCTACGCACACCAAGCCCCCTGCCTCCCCCTCCTCTTTCTTCTTCTTCTTCTTTTTCTTCTATTTTTCGCTTTTTTTTTCTAGCCGCCGCATCGGCTGTTTCTTAAGCGCCGCATTGGCTGCTTTGACGGTTGCTCCCTGCTGGTGGCCGCCTGCTCCTGTCTCGAATAGAGCCCCGCCGCAGTAGACCCCACATGAGGGTAGACGTATAGTGTGGAGCGAGCATTTTGATACCCCTTGTTTCTGTCTTATTTTTCGGCTGTGTTTCCTTAAAGGGGCCGCAGTCACGCTAGCTTTAGTCATCTATGCGACGACTGTTAATAACGAGTGCTCTGAAGGAATAAAACAAAACAAGAGAAAAAAATTAGGGGGTGGGGGCGGCGAGTTGCCTGTCAAAGCCAGGCATCCCTGCAGACTGGCTCATTTGGCGATCCACTGATTGCACGCTCTGTCAACTGCGTATAGCCACTGGCCGAGTACTGAGTGGAACTCTTACTAACTGACCAATTACCTAACTAAACTACGAAAGAATCAAATAAAAATCAGGCTGACTGATTAACTAAAGGACAAACTAATGGCTGATTGACGAACTGATGAACTAAGCAAGTAACGAAGTAACTGATCATCTGGCTCACTGAGTGACCTGGGGATTAAGCAGCCAACTAATAAGTAGCCAACCGACTATCGAAGGATGTTAACTACCTAACTAAGCTGCCAACCAAATAACCTACTGCATGCCTGACTAGTTGATCAACCAAGTAATAACTGACCAACCAACTGACGAACGAACCATTCAACGAACCAACTAATCAACTTGCTGACGGACTGAATTGCCGAACTAGTAACTACGCAAGCAACTGATAAGTCGCCAATGGACTAACCAACAAACAAATAAACCAGCTAACAACCTAACAAACTAATGACCTGTGCTACTAAGCAACTTACTGACCAGCCAGATGCCGAACTATCTACTACCAAATTAACGAAATAACTGCCTGCGATATCTGCCTGGCTTACCAATTCACCGGCAAGGCAATCGAACGAGCAAACTAACTAATTTACTTTTCCTCTAACTCAAGTGCTCGCTCAACTTTAAGTGAGCGAACGAATGAACGAGTCGCTATAGCGAACTCTTGTGTCACCGAATTTCAATCTCTGTTCTTTCGCTCTCCACCCGCTCTCGCACCCTTGCCAACTCATTACTTTTTCTTCTTTTTCGCCGTGCTTATCACCCGTCCCCGTTCTCTCGGGCCCACCGATGCATTACTAACAGTGCGCCGATGTCTCGGTAACTGTCGCGTCGCCGCCCGCAAACGATCGTTGCATCATCATCATCATCATCATCATCATCATCATCATCATCATCATCATCATCATCCTGGTTACGCGCACTGCAGGGCAAAGGCCTCTCCCATACTTCTCCAACAACCCCGGTCATGTACTAATTGTGGCCAATTAGTACATGACCGGGGTTGTTGGAGAAGTTGCATCAGAAGTCGATAAGCCGCAACGATACATGCTCACGTCCGTAGCGTCCGTCTCCGCTCTGTGTAAAAGTGCCGGAGCGAGCCTTTGCCGTTGTGGCCCGAAACAACAGGCTATCGCGGAGACACCTGTCCGAAGACTGAGAATATTGAGATGCCGGTACAGAGTAAACGAGTGAGCCAGGTTAAGGCAACGTGCGGGCACTCGGCGAAGGTCATTAGGAGGGCGTGTCGCCTCTTACCGCGTGTAGTATTAACCGGATGCGTGGGAACCGCCTGCAATGGCTACGTCTAGACGGCGGCACCGTCGCAGGTTTGCGTGGCCGTTACTCATTCCACTAGTGGAGGCAGAAAAAAAAAAAAGATAATGTTCCGGGCTGACGCACAGCGGAGGGAAGTGTGGGTATCTCGAGAAACGTTCACTTGTGCGGCTAAGAAACGGGATTATACGAGAAAAAGAAAAAAAAGTAGACAAATCAGCCTAGAGCGTTGTTCAGCCGTTCTCATCCTGCCTGGAAGCGATTTAAAGACGGACCGCAGGAAAACGACTGAAAAGCTCGAGTAGCTTTGTCCCGCAGCAAGGCAAACAACTTAAGTCATTGAAAATATAGAAGCAGCCAAACGTCTACCCTAAGGGAAAGGTTAAACATATTCGCAGAAAAGCTACACAAACGAGGTGACAAGGTCATCCGCGCAAATGCATAGGTCACGTGCTGTGGGGGCTCTAGCTTCGGGAGCCGCAAGAGAGGGCATCACAACTGACATCGCGGCGAGAGTGAAGGACCAAGAGGAGGGCTCTGTCTTGGCGGTGACCTGTTAGCTCAATTATACAACACAACAACAACCGCAACAACAGCTGGCTGAAACTTCGAGGCCGCGGATACCCCGCATTTGGAATGGTCAGTAAATTAAATCTTATCAAAATCAGTTGCTCTCGATAAATTACTCGTTAATTGGCAGCGATATCACGATCGCACTTCGTCAGGCCCGGACTGTCATTTCATATATATATATATATATTCACTAGGGAACTGCTGGGAAGGCACTGGGGAAAGGGGGTGGGGTGCAGTTTAAGGTTTCCCTGTTCCACAGGAAGACGTAATAATAGAGGTTCGCCGTTGTACACGGTCTAGGGGTCGTCCGTCACTCTTGAGATCCAAACCTGGAACTCGCATCTCACAGGCTGGCACCCCGACGCGGGTTGCATTCGATGTGGGCAAATGTCTTTTATTTTTTTCTGCGTCGCAGTATTTCGTGACTTCTGCTGGATGAGTTCTTTTCTGGTGCATGGGCTTGTTCCGAATCTCAGGGGCTTTGCAATCTTTGCATTATAAGGCCGGGACTATTAAGGGCCTCCAATTAAATTTCCTAGAGATAGTACTTGCGCTGCTCTAATTCAAGTACCGCAGGAACAACGATGGCTAATGCGTGGTATCGTCTGACCTTCGTGCGTGTGTGGCTTCATACGCTTTAACAACAACAACAACAACAACAACAACAACAACAACAACAACAACAACGACGACGACGACGACGACGACGACGACGACGACCACGACAACAACAACAACAACATCTATACAACATTAAAGGGGTTGTGTTTGGGCATCTAAGGCCGTTTCACGTTTTCCCAACGGAGCATCGGCATGTGTTCGCCAGGACTTCTTGTGTCGACGGCCGTGTGTCCACGCTTCCGATGCGGAACCTCCTTTACGACCACTTTCAATCGCCCGTCTCGCGAGGGCGCCTCCCGCGGGTCTCGTGAACCCGGACGCGCGATGACCCCCCGAAATGTCTGGCCTGTCCCTATACGCAACGGATAAGGGCGTCTACGTGTAGCTTTGAGGCTTGAAACGAGCCATGACATAACCGAGTCTTACGTCCAAAGTTCGCGTTTCGTGGTTCGCGCGGCAGACTCGGAACGGCCGGTACACGTGCTTCTCGGCAGGGGACGTCGACGTCGTTCGAACGGCAATGCGACTCGCAGGTTTCGGCTGGCCTAGCACGTGACGGAGCAATCAAAAGCGTTCCGTGAGACCGATAGCGCGTCCCGGATTTGCGGCACAACTGCCGTGTTCGTGCCCCTATGAAAATGGCCATTGCCTTTATGTTTCCTTTATGTTTCCTTCTTGTGTCCTATGTGACCTTTATGTTTCCTTGTCCTTTGTGTGACCTCCAGGATGTGAACTTTGTGTGTACTACGTGTTTACTCATCCTAACGTATACCTCGAGGAAGTTACCTTTATTATGCCTCTAGGATGTGTCCTTTATGTTTACGGCAGGATGTTAACTGGATGTGCACTATGTGTTACCTGAGTGTACACTTGAGTGCACATGTAGGTAACATAGAGTGCACATAACAACTGTCTTTACATATAATATAGGCAGATCTATCTGTACTGTGTGACAGGCATTGATACACTCAGCAGAGTCATTGTAAGTACTAAATCTTGACTTATGCTTTCATTTGGTCCAAGAAAACAACCCTTATTATAATTCTTGTAGGATGTGTCCTTTGTGTTTACGGCAGGATGTTACCTAGGTGTGCACTTCAGTACACACGTAGGTAACATAGAGCATATAGTGGGCGAGTTGGTTACGATTCATCGTACCTTTAGCAACAGCGCAAAAGCAACGCGGAAACAAGGAACACTCCGAAGAAACAGCGCCGTCTTGTTGTGTTTCTTCCTTTTGTCCGTGTCGCTTTCGCGCTGACCACAAGTACGAGTAACTGCTGTGTCGATATTAGCACGCGTAGAAGCAGGGCAGCGCGGATCCCGTAAATGCTTGCTTGGGCGTACAACTGAACAATTTATAATTGTGAGTTGGCTAAGTATGAAAGTTGTGTGCGGAGTATGGCCGTATTTGATTACGCGAGCATGCAAGCAGTACGCCTGTTTCACTTTGGCCGAAGTTCCGCTGCCGCTGCAAGCCAGCTATCGCCACATTTTGTCGCCTTCATTCCTTACGCTACGAGCAAATATGGTGCCACCTATGCAAGATAAAGCCTGACATTCTCAAAAACACGCCACTGGGCACCATAAGAAGCGTGTATATGTGTGGCAATTCCGAATTTCTGATCGGTAGGCGTCACAGCTTTTGCGGCTGCCCGCACACCGTGCGCCATCCCAAGCGACGGAAGAGCACATGATGCGCGCTGATTGGCTCGTGTCCGCCGACAAACCACAGGACAAGCGTTCGCGCATAGTTCGTCTAAAATCTCTGCATATACTTTAAAAAAACAAGGCAGCGCACCAAGACACTTTAAAATCAATAATTTGTGTTTAAATACCAGCCTTCCTTCCAGCAACGATGTTTTTAAATCTCGAAGGCCGTGCTTTTCCAAAATTCACGCCCTAAAGAAAAATGTAGATCTCGGAGGCTAAATTCACGTTTTAACCGCAGTGCGGCGCTGCCGCAGTGTAACGGTTGACGGTGAGCTGGGTCACGTTGTTTTGCTGTGAGCGGTGAGAGTGTTCGTTACACAGTAATTTAATCATATTTTCGAAGTGCCTAAACAAACTGTGATCCGTACCGTGTGCATTAACCATCAGGAAACCTCTGGACTCGTGTAACGCCATTAGTTCGCCTTATGTTTCGTGTGATACGCCAGTGTCTTGTGTAGCGCCCGTCCGAGCGGCCTTTGTTCTCGCCTGTCCGCGTTCGCTCGTGGAATACCTGATACTGTGGCTTCGAATTATGGTGCGTGAAAGAATTTGTTGACAGTTGTGCTTTCGTGCGCTGGTGTTCATCGGCGATTCAACAGTGTTCGCGCTGGAAAGAGTGTCGCCGCGTGGTGCCTGCGAGACGAAGAAGCCGTTTGCTGACCACATTGAAGGTAAGCAGATCTGACGCTTGCGCGCATTCTCGCAGCTTTTGGTTCATGTAGTAAGTAAGCTTTGTGGAACGACAACAGAACACTTTCTGAGCGTACGTTGACCATGTTGCTGTGCACATTTAGCAAAGCGTTTCACGAGGGGAGTTTCCGTGAAATGTATCATTTCTTACCGCTTACTTGCTTTATGGAGTGATGTGCTACCACCGCCGATTGTTGGGACTTAATGGGCAAATATTTACCTAAACGCTGAAAGTTACTGTTTTCTCGGTAGTTTCCCGGCAAGAAATTCTTCCGTAGATATGAATTTCCGCAAGTTACGTTTGTAATGGATGTCGATGTGTCACGGGCATCGCGAGTTGGCACGCGACTGCGATGTTTGACACTTGAACAGGTATTAGCTTGTGTGAAGATTACTTTATTGATAGTGTTCAGATTGAAGTGCAGCTTCGCGAGAACTTGTCTGCATTGTTTGTGTTCTTCGACGTGCTCGTGTATTTGTCTTCTATATTGTAGGGCAAATGTAGACCGACATTACAACAGCGAAATTTCTTTTTAATCGAGGCATCTCAATCAGACGCTCGTTTTCATTAATATTTTCATCCGAAGAACGGGATGTGAGTTCCTGCGATTGTTAAAGACAGTGGTTTGTAGCACTGCCCAATAAGGGATGCGATTTGCTTGCGATGCTTTGCGCTCGATGTTTGCCACTCTTATAACCCACCTTTCACGGCTGGCTGTTATAGTTGATAACGATAGCGGAATGTCGGTCAGATCAATGAGCAAAGGAGTAGCATCGGAAAAGGGATCGCTACAAAATCGCGGTCTAGGTTTTAGACCCTTCGTAATCGATTGGTCATTTGATTTACTAGATCTTTAAGTTTTGGTGATAATTTCCCATGTAGTCTGATGTTTGCGGCTGGTTTTATTCCCGCCTGAATTTTACCATATAACAGTGTAACCACTTGAGATATAACTACGAGACATCTGTACAAGCAGGCACACAAAGATTTGTTGGCCAGTTGCCTACTCCTATAGGTCATGTACTACTTAGCAGCTGCTGCAGAAATGTTTAAAAAAATTTGTGAGCAATTTAATACCTGAGTGGACTGGCAGGTCAGTCTCTTTCAAACAATTAGTTAAAAGCTTCTGTGTTGCCCTGATGTTTTTATGATCTGTTTTTGACTTCTCCACGTTTCTTCGCTGTGTGCATACAGGCCAGGCTGTTCTTGCTTAAATGAATATTTTTGAATAAGTGAAAAAGATTGGCTTTTGTTTTGTTTTTCAGGTGCCTTGTGAGCTCTCACCCAAGCAACACATTCCAGAGGTCTGCTGTGAGCAGACGTGGCAAACTGAAGTAACATTCAGATAGTCCAATAAACTGTTCGTAGTTTCAGACAAACTTTTGCAAAGTATAGTCAAAACTTTCTTTTAAAAGTGCAAGCACTGATCCAACCTGATCTTTCCATCCAAACATTACATATTATATTAGTCACAAAGACATAACTAGAACAGCAGCACTGCAGTGAGGAACGTACAGTGGTTCTCCAAGTGTTATACTGAAATAATCTATGAAGGCTAATTAGTTCGCAATTTCAGAACAAATTGTCATGAATTTCTGTGCCATAACAGAGTTTCAATCCATGCGCTGCATCATGTAGGGAACAGTAACCTTACAATGAAAACCAATGCAAAACTTTTTAACTCAGGAAAAATTTATAAATATAAAATGTGTACACGGAACTCTTCATCTATGCATGTCTACGTAAAATACAGGATTTAGTCACTGCGGCCACATAAAGGATGCATAAAGGTAGGACACACGAAGGAAACATAAAAGCAGTGGCCAAATTTCAACATGGAGGAAACATAAAGTACGGTAACATAAGGGATACATAAAGGGAGGACACACGAAGGAAACATAAAAGCAGTGGCCAAATTTCAACATGGAGGAAACATAAAGTACGGTAACATAAGGGATACATAAAGGGAGGACACACGAAGGAAACATAAAAGCAGTGGCCAAATTTCAACATGGAGGAAACATAAAGGATATTTCCTCATGTGAACTGCGGGAAACATACAGTAAACATAAAGGACATAACCATTTTCATAAGGGTGGTGGTGCGCGTATAGGACGTTGTGCGTGCGCTCGAACACGGCCGTAGAAAGACCGTTATGGTTGCCGCGTTTTGAAAGTTTCGTACTTCGGTTGACTGCGCGATGCGACCAGTGTGTCTTTGAGCTTCTGTGTCGCGTTTGGTGCTATCCGTTCGCCACGAACTTCGTTTTACGCCGTCGAAATAAAAGTGCGCCGTCAGTGCCGTGAATCGCGTTTTGCGGCCGCAAGTTCAGACGCGCGTGTAGTTCGACGATTGTAAAAACGAGCTATTACAAATTCATTCCAGGAGAGAGAAAGAAACTGTGCTATAGCTGGAGGTGTTAGCCGATAGAGTAGTTCCTGATATCCTCCAGATGATTACAGGGCTCAGGGCAACGAATAAAATTTAACAAAATGAAGTTCAATGAGACTCATTTATGTAAGAAGAAAGAAGAAATCACCCTCTAACAAAAGAGGTACATGCGGGAACGGAGCTATTTTAGTCAAGTTATTTTGTCTTATAACAACATTCAAAAGCGGCTTTGTCGCGCGCGCTAAGTCTTCGCAAGGACTTCGCCCGCGTAATTTGTAAGTGCAGGAGTTTCATAACACAAGGAAATGACTTAAGGATTTCGTCAAATCTACATTTTTTATGCAAGCCGTGAACTACGAAATGTTCTTGGATCTGAGGTCGTTAACCCGCTGAAGAGATTGTTTTTTTTATTTATTGTCTTTTCGAAGTTTGTTGGCAGATAGTTCATTTACTTGCCTTTCGAAGAAATTTGCGCCGATTGTTGTTTAACTTCACTTTTGTAAGTGCTTTCATATGCACCGCAGGATCCTCGGCCAATCCTTCATTGTGAATATCTTTGTGTTCGTATTTATTTATTTATTTATTTATTTATTAAGCAGTGAAAAAGGAGAAGGTAATTATCTTTAGGACTGGATATACCTAAGTATCAAACACTACTGGGGTAAATGAAGTTGACAAAATGAGCTGAATATAACAAATAACAAAATAGCGAAACCAACTCTGCACACACCGTAACACGACTCTTAAGCATAATCCTATTTCGTGCTGTCAAAGGACTGCTTGTGCCCGTGACATAACCACGACAACTGTGCTTTCTAATCTGTCTTTTTTTTTTTCTCTTGTAGGAGGCTTGTAATTGCAGAATTCGCATAATGACGTGCATCTATTGTGTATATTTGAGCCATGAACATTTCGCCACGCCCTATGACTGATGTTAAATGTAGAGCGACATGCCTGTTTGTTTAATTTTACTTTCTTTACTGCACCACGGTGTAGTGAAATATTTAAGTTACTGCCATTCCCATTGCTGCCGTTAGTGTATCCATACATCATATTGACCGCAAATAAAGACGGGGACTATTTGCGGTCAATATGATATGCGGTCAATAAAGACGGGTCTATTTGCGGTCAACATGATACGCGGTCAATAAAGACGGGGCTATTTGCGGTCAATATGATATGCAGTAAACACAAACTAGGCCAAACTGAAGTTCTTCTGCCATTAGTGTCTTTGGGCGAAATCATACAAACAAACAAACAAACAAGCTAGGAAGCAAGCAAACAGCAGCCGCAACAGGTTTAGGCACCATCGACTTGACGAAGGGGCTCGTGTCACCATCTCCTCGCGAAGATGCAAGCACTCTTCTAAATACTTGATTGCGCTTCGGCGATGGTGGCCGTGACTGGCATTTCTGGCGTTGCGTGCAATTTGTGTAAACGTGGGTCTGTCTCCTTGTTTTGAAATTACCCCTCAAGTGGTGTACTTGCCGTATCCAGCGCTAAAGAGTCGTACGTTTGCCATCTTTCTTTCATTTGATAGTATTAAAGAAAAAAAAGAAGCTTGCACTAAATGCCGCTCAAATACGTTTGCGTATCAAGAAGTACAAACACCAAAAACAGCGCTTCGCGATTGAAATATAATCGCCAACACTGCGCTCTCCGTTTGCTTTGTCGAAGTGATGACGCGAACAGCCATCTGTGCTTACGCGATGCATACTCCTTTGCTGCAAAGGGAAAATAACCTCGGGCCTGTCAGATCATAACTGAGCAGAATCTCAATAAAGTTGTTACAACCACCAACCAACGCCAGCCGCTTCTGTGCACTGTTCGAGCTCACCCACCAGTCGTTGCTGCAGCGACTTTTACGGCGCGCGCCAACCCTTTACCTCCTAAAGCCAACCCAAGGCAAGCCAAGCCTGGGCAGTAGCGTTTGTGCACGTCGGCGCGAAATTTCACTTCCTTGTTGTTTTTTTCTTCCGCGTCGTTACTTGCAAAGAATCGGTCCGTATATCGCGAGATGATCCTATGGCACGCGACCCTAATATTGACGTGACACAGGGCATTTAGGAAGGCGCAAAAATGTAGAGTAATAGCGGGGCCCGGCGAGGAGACACCACGGCTAACCCATTTTTTGGGGGGGCTCCCTCTTCCTGGTCTCTCGCCTCGGTAAAGCTGCATTATGCCTTCTTTCATCCCCGCTCGTTCCTTGGTGTGCTTATCGTCTCGGCGATTTTTCTTCCTTGTTCCTTCCGCGTGTCTGTACGTCTTCTTCCCCTGTCCTCCCCACTGAGGAACGGCGAGACTCGGCGCTGGCACGAGAGAGCCCGGGTGTGCGTGCGTGTTTGTGAAAAACATTTTCCGTGCTCTGGGCTCCGGTCGCAAGAAAGGCGGTCGTTGACCCCGGCGCAAAACGCTCCGTTCGCCTCTTTTACTTCTCTTTCCCCATTCTTCTCCCTTTCCCGTATTTCTATTCCAATCTCCCTCTCTCGGTTTTCTCCGCCCTCCCCAAGTGTCGTGTCTTCTCCGACACCCTCTTTCCAACCGCCGCCGCTTCCCTGTATCGCCTGTGCTTCAGATCGAAACCGGAAGTGACGCAAATGCACGTACGTGTATTCCCCTCTCCCACTTCCGTCTTCCCGTTCACCCTTGCTCGGTTCCTTTGCCTCCTCGCTCGCTCGCACTCGTCTTCCGTTTCCCTCCGGTCGCCTCCACTTCCTCCGAACGCTGTTCCGAGACCCTAGTTCCGTGGTGACCGGCACGCGGGCTGACTTGACGTCACTTCCGGCCACGCGCCCTAAAAGCGCGCCTCGCGCTGGCGGTCCCGCAGGGGCCTGTCGCTCAGCTGCGGCGGTGATCGCTCCAGGCTCCGAAGTCGTTCTTTGTTCTGGACGCGCTTTCAGCTTCCGCTCGCCGTTGGCGGTGCATATGTTGCGGATGCTACCATACGGTGCATCCCAACATCTAGTCGTGTACCTTATCAAGCCAGTATGGAGAGACAAAGAAAGTGTTGCCACTTTTGTTGACTGTACGGGAAGTCTCACTTTACGTTTACAAATAAAACTAAAGTATGGAATTTTACGTGCCAGAACCGCGATTTGATTATAAGGTGCGCCGTAGTGGGATACTCAGAAATGATTTTGACTACCTGAGGATCTTAGCGTGCGCTCAATGCACGGAGCATGCGCGTTCTTCTTTTTCGATTTCGCCGCAATTTAAGTGCGACCTCCGCCGCCGCAATCCGATCCTGCGTCCTCGCGCTTAGGAGCGCAACGCCAAAGCCACTACACCAGGTAATCTAAATGTGATGAATTCAGAAACGTTTCAAGAGCGCTCCGTTGCACACATGCAAGTTGCAACAAGGCAGTGTTGCAAGTTTTGTAAGGACACGTGATGGTATTGTTTAATCGCTTAAAGGGATTGACATCTGGTTACTGTAGTCTCATCATTTACGGAACAACAAAAAGCCTAATGTCCACTGTGCTCAATGATGCAACGTTCACATTGAAAATTCGTGTACCAGTCTGTGTGAAAGTGTTGGTCTGTCGGCCAAGTCGGTCTCGGCCTTTGTGCGTGTACGGTGACAAAAAGTGCACACGAAGATTAAAAAAAAAAGCAATTGCGATTCGTTATAAGAGACGGCGTGACTGTATACAGGATAAGAAACCCGGAATCGAGTGTGAATAGTTTTAAATGGACAATGCGGAATTTCCGCGTTGTTTACTGACCACCGGCCTCAGGAACGGGTATGCTGTCTGGTGGCGGTCCTGTTGGGTTGTTAGCCGCCTCGCTTTCAAGCACTCGTCGTCAGTCACCTTCAAGCGTTGTCGCATTATCGTCGACTTCCAGCAAGGAAAGTGCACTATTATCGAAATATCTATAACAAACACGATGAGAAAGTTAAGCTCTGGATTATCGAAGACGGAAGTCTTACAGTGCGGAGGCGATTTACAGGAAAGAAGAAAGGACCCGACAATGGTCAACGTGCGGAGCGACACCTCGTTGGAATTATCGGAGCGTTTCAGATTCCTCGCTCGAGCTCGGTTACTCGTCGCCGTAGCGTGACCGTTTCCCGCGCGTCGTCGTGGGTGCAGAGCCCCATCGAAAGAGTCGGCATGCGCGGTGAATCGTTCCGTCTCCTGTACTTCACCTTAGCTTCTACGGCGTTGTGGCTCCGGTCAGCGTCCGCTCCAAGTCGCGTCAGGTTGAACACTCGCTGCTGGGCCGATGGTGTTGCCGACGCACCCGAAGCTCCGGACGTCGCTTGCCGATGGTGGCTGCTCCTTGCGTGAGACGCCGCAGGCGCGCCAATGACAGCGCAGCTTCCTGGACTGCGAGCGCCTGTCGCCGGCTGCAGCGGATGGATTGGCGGACCGTCCACCTGTGTCGAGCTGAACTTTCCTGGCGACGGTTCGAGACAACCCATGTTGTTGTTGCTGTTGTTGTTGTAGCCTGTGGCACGTGTGGCTCTTACCCACGATGGGGGATTGGCCAAGAAATGGGTGGATTATTCCAAATAATATAGAGCATAAATTTCCTAATGTCTATGGGAATAGCATTTAATAGGGTTGAATTACCGGCTAAAATAAAATCAGGAAGGTGCTGTTGAATGGGTAATAATTAATTTAAAAGTAATAAAAAAATGGCTGTGGCTTAGGTAAGGTTAAGCCCAGGATGCGAAGCATACTAGCCTTTATTTTAGTTGTTGAACCACTGTTTAGCCTGGTGAACTGCTGTTGCTTGGCTATATTTGGTTCGGCTAGACGAAGAAACAACTCATGCATTACTGCTTCGCCTTCAAGAGTGGAACGCGACAGCGTTCCCGTCGACCCGCCAAGGGGTGTAAGACAATGGGCTACAGGGCAGCGACTACGCGCCCCGCATTGGACGCGGTGAGCGTCGAGCAAAGCAGCGTTCGGCGCGGCAACGAAATGTGCGCCTGAGCAAGAGACGCACGCCTTAGAAACAGCTCGTTTCTAAGGCAACACCGCATTCACCAGAGGCGCTTTTGTACCGCTTTGAAG
This sequence comes from Dermacentor albipictus, assembly GCF_038994185.2. Lineage (NCBI taxonomy): Eukaryota > Metazoa > Arthropoda > Arachnida > Ixodida > Ixodidae > Dermacentor > Dermacentor albipictus. The sequence goes on from NC_091826.1 coordinate 39,431,902, forward strand.
CATCGTACTCGTGGCTCAGTGGTAGCGTCTCCGTCCCACACTCCGGAGACCCTTGTTCGATTCCCACCCAGCCCGTCTTGCAAGAGTTGAGCCAAAGCCACTTCTCCTCTGTCGTGACGTCTCGGTGTCACGTGGTTTCATGGCGACACCGCCGCGCCTGAGGAGCTGGGTTGAGCTCTCGTAATATGCTTCGCATAAAAATAGAATTTAGCAGGGCATTCGTTTAGATTCTGTAAGGAATGTCTGGACAGCGAAGCATGCATCCCTGTGGCTGAATCCCGAAGTGGACAACCCATGGCGGCGGGTGTTCTTCTTCTTCGACTCCACTTTCATCGCTCATACCCACTGTGGCGGATTGGCCGAGTATAAGATTAATGAAGCTAAATGACCATAAAAACGAAATTTCTCTAGCCAGTTTGCGAGAATGCATAAAGTTGACGGCACAGATGCAAGAACATGAGTCGCGTAACTATGAATGAAAATTACCTCCTTCGCCTTGTTAGAACAACGACAACAACGACGTCAGTAATTAGTAATAGTAAAAAGCAACCGCGCTGAGTGAATCCTGGTGCTCTGAATTCATTTACTGCAACAGCAACAGGGCCATCGCAGCAGACACCGTAGGCTTTGGGTCACTGCTACTAGGAATTCCTGGCTTGGCCTCTGAAATTCGCGCGCAGATGTCACCACTCTCGGAGTCGGCTTAGTACTCGAAGATCGGCACTAATTCGACAGCATCAATGCTGTGCATTGGAGGATGTCCAGCGCTCAGACAGAGAGAGAGATGAAAGGCAGGGAGGTTGATCAGCTGCGAGTGACCGGTTGGCTACCCTGCACTGGGGAGGGGTGATAGGGATTTGAAGGAGGGCAAAGAGTCTAGCGCTCAACCGCACCTGCCTGAAAGGGCATGGATTAGAAGGCCAGGGGATGTGGTTCCTGCCGTAATTCATGGATCTATTGCCAACTAATTAACACTGGCCTAGCGCTTTTTGGCCATACTTGGTCCTTGCGCCACAAAACACCACATTCATCATTTGAGGGCTTTGGTGGGCAAAGCTTGGATTTTCTTTGTTTTGACGGGGAAGGGGTGGAACTGGGAAGGTTTCTGACGACGACGACGTATTAGAGGCCAAGTGAAATGTACCTTTGGATCGCGTAAAAAGAAAAAAAGAAAGCTAGTTTCAGGCATTGTAGATAATGAGCAGGCCTGATTGATGATAACAGTTTGCTGACGGCCCGATGCATGGCCGATCCCTCAGAAGTCGTTGCGCCATTTCACCAAGGAACAAGAACAAGGACGGACAGTCACAATTATTCCCATTTGTAGTTTCCGGCTAAATTACACTTTCCCAGTGAAAAAAGAAAAACAGAATTAATAATGTATGCTGTTAGATATGGAGCTGTTTCCTGCGATTACTTCGAGTTCCCCAAACCACTTCGAGTCGCAGCACAGCTAATTGAGGAATGCCGAAGCAGGAAAGCACATTCCAGAGGAGCGGCCGAGCAAACAAGTTTAAGGCAACAAGTTCACGTGCCAACAAGTTCGTGCGCCGCCGGGATTAGCAGGTGGGCCTCGGACAATGGAGCATGAGCAGCCCTCCCCTTCTCCTCGTTAAAAGTGCATTGCCAGTCTGCGAGGCAAGACCACAGAGAGCCGCCAGGTGTGACACCGCGACACGGGCGCCTACCATTGGCTGAAAGTGGCGTCATCGGAGCGGACTCTCCCATTGGTCAAACATGACGTGACTTACAGTGCTCGAAGGGTTTGTAAGAAGCCTTCCAGAGAGACCTGAGGATCCTGGGATATGCCCTGATTCCCTGATTCACCTCTCTCGAACTTCTTGCCGCGGGCCGCAGCGTCCGAGTTGCTGCCGGCCCGTAATGACTGTACTACTGTTACTTGACTCTCATCTCCCTGTATATAATGTAGAATAAATCCCTCCCAAGTTTGGGTTTTCATCCCGAAGTCCGTCCTCCAACCCCTACAATGCATCGTGATGCATAAACTCGTTCCGTCGTATTCGCAACTTTCACAGATGGTAGCGACGCCATGCGGCAGCCGTTGTAAGCCTCAACGAGGGGATGCCCGCGTTTCGTACCCGCGTCGCCCGTGTTCAGTTAGTGCGGTGCGCTGGAGGCTTTGTTTTGTATTTGATTGGGGTCGCTTTTTACAGCGGTATTTCAGAGCTCTGCAATGATCTACGCAGCTGAGACACAGGTTGCCTTTCGCAGAGACACTGTTTTGACGGGTTACGTGTTTGATAAAATGGGCAAGACGTACAAGAGCAACAAAATGGGCTGTGTGCCTCAGTGCACACGCCGTGCAGTCAAAGGCGAGGTAAGCCTTCACTCGTTTGCTTGCGACGAACGAATGAAAAAGGAGTGGGCAGTGGAAATTGCGCATTGGGAAGCCTGTCACGAAAACAATGTGTTAAGTGCATACTCTTCGAGAGCTGGCTTCTCGCACGCCTTGCCATATCTCGTGGCGTCGTTTCCTTGGAAGTTTTGCGTCAGCAGTTTTTCAATTTTGCTTTGCCAGCTGTTTATTATAGATGGCACAAATCTACAATGTGTGGCACTTGCTTCCTGTTATTCTGAGCATTCGCTCTCTTTGCCACTGTGTATTATTTTGCCCAGCAGTCTCGGCACAAATTCTAACTGCTTCTGCTGAGCTCACAGCAACCATGTCCTTATAGAACTTTGCTAGCTGAGCTCTCAAATGGTTCATATCAGCTCTGTAAATGCTTAACTTGTCCCAGTCTCTGAATGTGACTTCATAAAAGAGAAGTTCCTCAAACTTTTGTGCATGCTGGTTGGTGAGGATATGCTGCACAATCAGGTACGGCTCACAGCCTGTATTGCCTGCTTGCTTGCCTGCTTTGCAAGAGCAGTGGCTCTGTAAGAAAAAAAAATTGTCGCTCCAATGCAGGACAGGCACTCTTCATGTTATGTGAATAAACGTGATGTATTGCTCTTTCTCCCCTTTCACTGTTTATCTTTTTTTCCTTTCGCGCTGCCTTCGTGCAGTATTTTCTTAGCGGCTTTTCGCATCTGAGCTCAAAAAAAAAGAAAACTTCAAGTAAGTACTGGAAGAACCACTGTTGAGGTGTGGGCACGCGAATCGAGTTCTACGGTTCATCGGAGAATGACCAAATCAATGTAACGCTCCTACGGCGATGAAATCAGTTTTGTGGCATCATTAAACGTTTTCCATGTGCTGTACGACTGCATAGACGATGCTTTAGCAAATGAATGCGAGCGAATACCCTTTGTTTACTAGCGCATAAAGGCAGCATAGTTTGCCAGGCAACGCGAGGCAAGGGTTCGGACACCGAAGCCGCGGCAGTACACGGGGCCCCTCTTAGCGTGTAGCCGTGCTCACAGCCGCGCATCGTAGCAAAAATGCAGACTTCGGGAAGTAGGAACTCGTGGTCCCTTTACGCATAAACCAGTCTGCCTGGAAACGCACAAGTGTCGGTCGCACTTGCAGGCTGAAGAGCGCAGCCATGTGATCGCGTGTTCAAACTAAGAGTGGAAGACCGAATATGTAGTACACGTACACCATGCCACAGGCACCAGCGGCAAGTTATTCATTCTCACGGAGCGTTGGGGCCCGCTCACGCCTCTGCAGTAAATACAATGAGCTGTTTTAATTTCCTAAATTGCGGCCACAGAAGGCTATTCGGCGAGGGACTCGCAAGAAAAAAACAAAAAACAAAGCCAGTAAATAGCACATTTACTCATCTTTATGGTTTCGTCGCTCCTAAATTCGAACCACAGCTCGAGCGATTTCTGCCGCACTTGTCATGTTTGCATGCGCAATCTTTGGACGGTGTACGACGAGTCTGTGCATTCTTTCAAGCCGCAGCAAACGATGTCTCCTGCGTTCAACACTTCTTCACCTTCAACCAGTCACCGAACACGCGTTTCTGAACCCCCGATGTGGGTCATAATACATCCCAGAGTCAGTGGTCTTTGAAATGAAGACATGACAATACCACGCTGCGGTCGGAAACACTATGCGATCCGATGCAGCGTGTACACTAGCCGGTGACGTCTGCACGATCCCCTTAACGACCGCCATATTGAATTTCGAGTAGCGCCACCTATAGGCGGTGAAAGTTGCGAATATAAAGTCAAAATCTTGGCGCCTCATAGTTTGCGAGTCACTGCCGCTTCTATATAAGAGCTATCGGCGGAATGCACGGCTGGCGCACTCGCGTCACGAGGCCAGCAATATGGCGGCACATTTCTGCGATTGTAATTTGCGCGATATTCCCCTCCTAAAATGGAAGCGACCACGCGTGATGGGAAAGAAAGTAGGTCGCGCAATAACCTCCTCCCCCCTCCATTCTTTCTTATTCAGCGCGTGCTGGACATAATATGTACGTATGTGCGCGCGCTCGCCGAGCCGTGAGATATAACAACGATTCGAAACACTTCCCGCAGACCGCTTCCCACTTCTTGCTCGTACACACACGCGCGCGCACACACACACAAACGCGTACAATTTTCCTAGACTTCGACTCCTACTCCCGCTCGGCCTGACAGATAGCGGGTCGCCAAAGCGTGCGTTGACCGTCCTCCGTGTCAGTTTAATGAACTGTCTCGCTTGTAAATCATGCGGTTAGGTCGTTGGCGAAGCGAGGACGTCCGTCGCTGCCGTCCCCCTTCCCCATTACTGTCTAGTCCCCCCCTCCGAATCGCCCATTGGCGTAAGGCTTGGCGGGAAGCTATTTTACGCGCCACTGAAGTCATACGCGCCGGGAGCCTCTCTGCGTAGATTCTGCGCGTACCGTACATTCATTCCGCAGCATATTGCGGGCTGCGATATGAATGTCCCTGTTTACGGCTGGCATTCGTGGGTCACTTTGGATGTTTAGCCCTTCCTTTCCAGATTGTTTACGCTTCTTCGGGTTTATTTGTTTCCTTCCATGCTTGCGCGTGTGTGCATGCGTGTAGCAGAGAGAGTGTGCATCTGTGTTCATATATGCGCGTGTGTGTGGGCTTATGAGCGTGTGTGCGCGCCGTCACGCAGTGTTTTGTTACTTTTAACGCAAAGCGACGTTACTTTACATTGTCGTGGTTGGCGCTTTCTGACGCTATTTCTTCAGGAAGGCGTGGGTAATGTTTCTTTGCGATGTGTGTAATAACCCATGAATCTTGCCTTACCCGGAAGTCGATTTGATTTGGTTTCGTGCTTGGTAGGGTTGGCCACTTTCTTGCAGAAAACAAAGAAAGAAACGACTGCAGCGTGCAAGCGGATTTCTGATTCTTTCGTTGTTTTGATTTCTTTTGCTTTTTGCGAAGCTCCTAGTCAAGTTAGGTTGTCACGAACGTCTTGACAGCGCAATGCGACTGCAGTTTCTTTAACCCATTAAGACAGCTATTTCGAACTTGAGACCGCAGTAATTGTTCAATAAGCGGACAAGAGTTAAGAGTCTTAAACTCATCAAGGCAAAAGCTTTAGCCGAGCCTGTTAAGCCGAGTACACATATAAAACGCTATAGTGGATATGCCTAGCTGCAGCCTCATCGCTAGTAAAACCTCGACCAGTATTTCCGGATAAGAACGAGCCTTAATATGGTTCGACCGCTATTCGGTGTCCAACCAACGCTTGCCAGAGTGTCGTGGCTAACGCAATGACCTTGCGATGGTTGGCCACTCGTTCTTCAATCATTCACTGTGTGATATCGAACGCCGTCTGCACGCTTAGAAGTGATTCCAGGGTACGAGCCAGGTCGTCAAGCTTTCCTCGGTGACAACCGGCGCTGTTCCATATCGGTGTCATGGCTTCTGAGATCTGGTGGCGCGAAACTTTTTGTCTCTGAGGCTGTGCCTGAATAATCGGCAGCGGGCATGTTAACGCCGAGTTCGAAAACCCGACTAGCGTGGCCACTGCCAGAAATCAATATGTTTCTTTCTCTAGCCTAGACCTCCGAGATCCGTTGACGCGCAGCGCGCAATATCGGAAACCACGCTTCATCCTTTGAAAACTGTTGCATAGATGGTATCGCGCGAGAACTACGGTATCGCGCGAGAACTACGCCTGCGTGTCGCGCCGGTACGGCATGCGGAAGTCCATCGCCGATGATACGGCATGCGGAAGTCCATCGCCGACGATACGGCATGCGGAAGTCCATCGCTGACGATACGGCATGCGGAAGTCCATCGCCGCTTGTTTCGATCACCTGTCTTTTATGTCGCCCGTCACGTCGCTGTGTGCTTCTCGGGGAAATAGACACGTAAAAGTAAGTCGCGCAGCGAAGGGTCGGCCGAGAAGGGAGTCTCGAACTTCACGTGAACGTGCTCGAACAATGCCCACGGTGCTTTGTTCGGTGACAGTCGCGCAAAGTTCTGGCAAGCGAAAAAAAAAGAATACTTTGAGGGCCTGGCACAATAGGAAGCGATTGTTGTGTAGCGGTCAACGAAACTTTGCACCGTGCGGCAATACAAGCGTATCCAAAGCAAAGAAGAAGAAAAAAGGAAGCGATGCAACGGTATAATAGAAATTTTTTTCTCAGCAAAGGGCGTTTCTCACTGCGGCGGCTCGCGGGATGGTTGCAGAGGATTCTGTTTCTCGTTATTTCATTGGTTAACTCGTATTGGGCGAAGTGAAGAGTAACAAGGACACTCAAGATGGCGCCGTGACAAATTGGATGACTCCAGGCACGTGCGTCATTCGGGTCACAACTCGCCGTCCGTTTCGAGCCAACGGCGCAGTCCAGCGTCGGAGGCGAGCCTCTTTACATTGTGTTTTCTCACCGACAAAGCTACGTGTGTCTTCTTACGTAAGGCGTCGCTTTAGAAATTGCGACTTTGCGACGCAAGCGGCCTCGGTTTTACGACATACGAAAACTATAGAGCGAAACGTAAGAACATTAGTACGAATAAGAAAAAAAATGGCTGTGGCTTAGCTAAGGTTACGCCCAGGATGCGAAGCATACTAGCCTTTATTTTAACGCGACAGCGTTAAGGAGCTCGTGTCGCAGAAAAGCCGTTGTCGTCGGTGTCGGTGTCTGCGGCGTTGCACTTCATGAATAAATCGTTGTCGCGCCGAACGCTGTGTTGCTCGACGCTCACCGCGTCCGATGCGGGGGGCGACACCGCGAGCGACGGCGCGAGTTGGAGCCCCGTTTCTCCTCTGTCGTGACGTCACGGTGTCACGTGGTATTGAAGGCGACACCGCCGCGCCTGAGGAGCTCTAGTAACATGCTTCGCATAAAAAAGAAATCTCACGACGAAAGAACAAAAGAAGGATGGAGAGGCTATCGATGGCTTGCACTCGCGTCATCGCGCGGCTGCCACGTCGTAGTACAATAGCACGGCGAGCAGCTACGCCTTATCGAAATCCACTCGCACGCCGAGAGAAGCACAGTGGAAGCCGCGTCGACTACGCCTGAATACGACGCCCGCGATGCGAAGTGAGGGCTGTCTATAGTGCCAACTTCGAAGGCCCGGTCATATTCGTTCTTTTTGAAGTGTTCGGCACACTGAATGCGACACACTGTCAAGGTGAGCCCGTTTCCAACACTAAAAAAAATTATGGGGTTTTTACGTGCCAAAACCACTTTCTGATTATGAGGCACGCCGTAGTGGAGGACTCCGGAAATTTCGACCACCTGGGGTTCTTTAACGTGCACCTGAATCTAAGTACACAGGTGTTTTCGCATTTCGCCCCCATCGAAATGCGGCCGCCGTGGCCGGGATTCGATCCCGCGGCCTCGTGCTCAGCAGCCTAACACCATAGCCACTGAGCAACCGCGGCGGGTCCGTTTCCTACACTATCGTCCTTGCTGAGCGCAAGGACGGAGCGCTTGTGGTTGGCAGTAACGTTCACAAACTCATACTCCTTTCGTTTGGGAATGGCCGAGAGCCCGATGTGCGATTCCTGTGGGTGCGAGGAGACCACCGAGCACCTATTGTGTACCTGCCCCCGCTACGATGTACAGCGCCTCTCTCTGCGGGAAACTTTGCACCGACTGGACTTAAGACAGTTCACCGAGTCAAAGATACTCGGACCGTGGCCACATCCGTCACTGGCACGAAAATCGAATCGTGCATTACTGCAATACTTGAAGTACACCGGTTTAAGAGGCCGTTTATAGTGTCCCTGTGCATAGTGTCCCGCCCACACGTACTCAGTGCTCACTCTCCCTTTCTCCTTTTTCTATTCCCCTTTCCGCCATCCCCAGTGTAGGGTAGCAAACCGGATACTCTTCTGGTTGACCTCCCTGCCTTTCCTGTCCTTGCTTTCTCTCTCTCTCTCTCTTGCTGAGCGCGTCGTATTCGTCGCAGATGTTTTGCAGACTCGAAATGCAACTGCCCGTCGGGAGCCAGCGAATGACGTCTAGTTAGGTCGCGTGTGCGTCACTTGGCCGCGTTTAATCGTAACGTTTGTGGCGTGCGCTGGCAGGATTGCGGCTTAGCTTTATGGTTTCAGTATATATTCGCCGCGGGGCCGGTTTCCCTGAACCGGCGAGTTAGTGTTTCGACGCGGTAGCCCATTGGTTATGGCATGGTGCTCTCGGCCGTAGGCCACGTATTCCATCCAGTACGCGGCGGCTGCATTAAAGTGAGGCAAGAATGAAAAAAAAGAAAAAAAAGACACGTTCGTGTACCGTGCATTGAATGTACGTTAAAGAACACGAGGTGGTCAAACTTACGTCCCGAGACCCCCAATACGGTGATCCACGTAATTGTGTCATAGCTTTGGATCGTAAAAGCCTAGAATTAATTTTAAAAAATTTTAGTCACCGTTTTGATGACCTTGGAATAGGGCTACTACTCTGAAGACATGACAAAAGGATTCACGTAACGCATTTTTGTTTTTTCTCACGATTCGTTGTTTGCGAGTTGTAAGGGTTGGAGGTCGTAGGGAGGAACTTGGGGGGACAGGATCAAACGAGCAGGATTTATTTACAGATATTTACATTAGAACAAGAGATACGTTCGACACTCTAGCGTGGCTCCCAAATGGAGCACGCAAGACGAAGCATACAGCATGCGAGCACCAAGCTCCAAACACACTGCTTGTCGAGCACGCAGCTCACCAGCACGATCACAGAGCACACAACCGCTGCTTATAAACACTCCGTTCTCCCTAGATCCCTAGGTGAGGGACAAACATTCGACCAGTTATCGTAGCCGAGCCGCCTTTTAGCGGGAGGGCTTGCACACACACACACACACACACACACACACACACACACACACACACACACACACACACACACACACACACACACACACACAAACACAAACACACACACACACACACACACACACACACTTCCGCACAGGTTTCATGGTCCCCACCGAGGTCAGATGGTCTTCGCAGAACTCGGGGCTTACGTCATGAAAGGTGCGTTGGACGGTGCCGCCAAATACGTTCCCTCGTGAACTCCGCTCACGGTAGACCAGGTCGGCGGTGGCGTGTTCGGTAACAAAGTCGGGTTCGTCGATCGCGTCTCGGCATTCCGGTTACGAAGAGTCGCTGACTCGGCGTATTGTCCTCCGCACACAGTAGACTTAGTGGCGCTGTTTGGCTAGAAGATGACGGTGGCTTCCCAGAAAAAGTCGACGCCGCTGTCGCACCTGGCTAGCAAAACTTTGCATGTTGGCGCCTCGGCAGGCCATTCCTAACATGGCCAAGTATGTAAGTGCTTAGAGGCATGAAAAGAAATGCATGCACAGACCCATTGTCTTATAACCTGGAAACCATGTAACGAGATAACATCTTCAGGCATTTTTGTAAAAGGGCCGCGCGATGAAACGGAGGTTTGCTATTAGACTACGAACAGGATAAACGATGATATGCGATGTTCGGTGTACGTGTTCAAGCGATGAAGTTGACAGTTAGTGTGAATGGTATATTCATATATAAATTCAGTGGACTGTGTCATGTACAGGCATTCATTGTTTCTTTTACTTTTTTCTCGTTCCAATAAAAAAACCGTTAGCTTCCACCTACGGCGCATTGGTTTACTGGTTCGTTACACGTCGTTTGCTGCAATAAACGTAATTCATCACTAACAGCGATGACGTAAGATCGTTCTGACCGAATAATTTTCCCGCGGCTGCAGCGCAACGCGCTGCCGACAAGATATGGCGTCATTGCTGCCTCACAGTTTTTGCGCTACCGCTCACAGCGCACATCCCTTTCTCAAAGCCCAATGCGCTTGCTCTATTGGCTTGAAGCAACAATTTGCCGAGGATACGAGTGCTTATGCGCGAACCTTCTCTTACGCAAGGAAAAATTTTCACTTTCAAAATCGTTAGGGCGCTCGCAACTCACGATAAGTGTCGGCATAATATTAGAGAGCTTTAGCGTCTCGGGCATTACGGCAAGCGCGGGTGGTTTGGGCGGTTTGCCGGATGGGCGGAGGGGGAGGCGTAAACGTGAGCGGCCGGAGTGGTGGCGCCAACCTAGACTAGAAAAACAGTGACCCACGTATATCCTTCTTAGCTGCTGGCGTAAATTTTTCGACAGCGGCGTGGTCGTCTTCGCGATTGTGTTTGTCTGATTGGGCTCTGCGCCGCAGGACGGTGTCTCCACTCCAGACGCTCGAACGTTTACGCCCCCGCCCATCCGGCAAACCGCCCGCGCTTGACCGAATGCGGGACGCTTTCGAACTACGTAATGAGGTGATCCGCGCGACGCAGGTCAACCGTTTAGGTTATAAAAGTTTTCTGAACAAGTGCTCATAAGTTTCGCACTGATGAAGAAAAGCAGGACTGGAAAGACAAAAGCTGGGCAAGCATTTAAAAGATTTGCTCGCTCCATTTCAATGTAGGAAGGCCACGCTGCAAGTTAGCGGTGTCCTTGTTTTACTTCCTTCCCCTAATCGTTCTATCAACTGTAATTTCTTCGCTGTTAAGCTACTCCGGGAAAGTTTGCCGTTTGCAACTTTCCTGCATGCAGCATGACCGGCTGATGGATCGGTTTCCACGTCCATGAACGGGCGAGTGTTTTCGACTGGCCACTTTTCTACCGTTCTTAAACAATTTTTTTAACCATCGAAAAGTTTTCCACTCTTTCCGAGAGAAAGCAAACCTGTGCGTCGACAAAAAGTATAAAAAAATCTAAATCAGTATATTTCTTAAGCGTCTCCTCTTGTCTTTGTTACATCGGAAGGTCACGTTCTCAGTTTTTTTTTGGGGGACGGGTGTCCTTGTCTTTTTATTTCTTTTGGTACACGCTGCATTCGTTCATTTAATGCGCCGTCATTCTCTCGCTGTTAAGTTATTCGGGGAGCGCTTACCGCCCAGACCGCGCGGTGGTTGTAGTCGGGCACCGCTGATGGATCTCTTATGAGGAACCACCGAGCGGTCTTGCCTCTGCGGCGTAATGCTCCACTAATGCATCCTGCGCGGTTCTCTGCGCCGTACTCTCCGGGGACCGAGGCAACGCTTCTGCGGTGAGACGTGTTTGAAATATTCTGCAGTGGAAGTGCTGCTGGTGCCGTGGGACCAGCCTTGGGAATAAAGAACGCTTAGCTGGCTGCTATTGAAGGCGGATGGGGGAAGAGGTGGGAGGGGGGGGGGGGTCTTTTATGAAAGGTCTGTATTCGCATGCCATGCGGAAGGAGGTCCGAGACAGACCGTTATGCGTACGCCGACCAGCGGTCACTTCTCGTGTATGCGATGTGTGGCCACGGAAAGCTGTACAACCTTAGCAGTGGGCTAGGTGGAACGCATAAACACGCGCACATAGACACTTACAATAATGCGCGTATATGCAGGCACCGCCAGAGACACGAATTTGCACAAGCGCACGCCCACCTACGGACTCACATAAACGCACGCACGCGCACACGTACACACGCACTCACGGACACACGCAAGACACACATATGGTTACTACGAGTATTCGTGGACAGAGACATGCACAAATGCAAGCAGGCGTGCATATGCTTATGGGCATGTCCGCTCGCATACGAGCAAGTGAACGCGCATGCATTCACATTCACGCACAAACAAACGCACTCGCACCCACATGCAAATACTTACGCGCGCGGTTGAAATAGTCCGCTGCCATGATTACTGAGAGAGGGAGCGGAGTTTGCTTAAGAACAGAGCATGCAAGTAAAGCCCTGGCGAGGCTGAAAACAAATTTGTCGAGTAAAAAGAAGCCAACATACACGCAAATCGCCGCAAATTCGTCCGATTGGAAATATAGGAACACTTAGCGTGATTTCATTTCTGTGTAGAATTACCTACGTGCCATTTTTTTCATGAATAAGCTGGTAGTGCAGCAGCATGAACTGTCGTCACAGAGCAATTTCGCGCACCCACGACTGACAACACAAATGAGAACACGCCAGTGCGGCAAACGCAATACGACGACCACGCTCTACACCGCTCACACTACGTGTGAGCGGTGTAGAGCGTGGTCGAGTGGTGGAATAGAGGTGGAATAGAGTGGTGTAGAGCTCACACTCTACACCACTCTATTCTAAGTCGAGTAAATTGTGACAACTACGGCAAGCACCACCGCCGACTGGAACTCGCGATCAAGCTATTATATCGGCGGAGCTGTCTGGTAGCTTGTGTGCGCATGCTTTCATCGTTGTCATTTTGTCAGAAACCTAAATAACCGTGGCATAATTTCTTAATGATAACTGTATAAAATCGTTTTGACGTTTCCATTTCCGCTAATATCCGTTCGGACAAATCTTCCAGCACTCACCACGAGAGATAAAGGCTGAAAGAAAAAAATGCGTGGGTATTTTGAGGTTAATGCAGTTGGCGCATCAACAACCTGTGCACTTCGCCAACGTTCAAGTAAGACGCGACCTAAAGTAAATTGGCGCCGCGGATTCGGCTTGCAGCCGCGGCAGGCAGGGCTGGTAACAGTGGTACGGAAAGTAAGTGAAGTCGTGCCAGCGAACGAAATTTCCTTAGACAAAGTTCTTTCTCGTTACTGAAATGCGCTTCTATTTTTTTCCCTCCTAAATAAGCTCTTAGTGCGGCAGTTCGTGCACTACAGCATCGCAAGTTCTCGTCGGAGAAACCTTCTTCCATCAGCTTCCGAACAGAAAAAAAGGCACAAAGCCTGGGTTGATTCGTTTCGAGATAGAATGAACAAAGGCCTTACGAGATTCTGCCCCCAATTGTGTTGCGCACGTCAGCTTATTTTGCGCAACCAGCACGGCAACCTGAGTGGCGGGCTGCTGTGTGTTTCTTTCATTCCTTGATTCCTTCTTCATTCCTTCGTGCCTACCCGCCCCTTGCATTTCTTCACTGCCCAAACTCTTCTCTTCAACTAAAGCCGTGACGAGCTTATGAAGGCTTTCCTTCTTTTTCCCCGCGAAGTGAAAACCCAATTTTATGGCGGTTTCTCGAGGGAAACGGCAGATGAAGGGGATCAATCATTTATTTGTCGAAAGAGATGTTGCCTTTATTCTTCCGTTCCTCGACTGTCATTACTTGTATTTTGGGTATGCTGTAAAATAGGCATTCCTAGGGGCGTTCGAGGGGCGGCGGTTTGCGAATGTATTTCTCTGCTTTGCTGCTCGTGTCCTACTGGGTGGGGTGTCACGGCGAAGGAAGCACTTTCGTACATCAGTCCAGAGGAAAGCGCCCAGGCTGGGTGGCGGCGTGAGCTCGGTGTCAATTCCTCTGTCGTCTTTGAAAAATAGATTACGTGTTTTCCCATTTCCGGGCGAACCACGCGAGCGCCCGCCGTGTGGGGGGATGTCGACAGTTGGACGATCTTTTTTTTTATTTTTAGGTTCTGCGTAACACTTTCTTTCTTTCTTTCTTTCTTTCTTTCTTTCTTTCTTTCTTTCTTTCTTTCTTTCTTTCTGTTGCAGTTCTGTATACATTTACGAACTAACGCCGCAGGAAATATCGAAGAGAGAGCGAGAGAGGTGTAACGCATACAGCTGTATTTGCGAGTCCATCTTTTCCTGCAAAGAAAGCTTCACCTAGCAATAACATTTGTTGAGGGGAAGCCGACACATAACCTTATTGTATATATGTGTGCGTATGTCGATGTCTGTGCACGCGCGCGTGGGTGTATGTGAGAAGGAGAAAGTGAGTGAGTGAGTGAGTGAGTGAGTGAGTGAGTGAGTGAGTGAGTGAGTGAGTGAGTGAGTGAGTGAGTGAGTGAGTGAGTGAGTGAGTGAGTGAGTGCGTGAGTGAGTGAGTGAGTGAGTGTTTTTGTAACAGTGTTCACGCGCCTGCGCCAGTGTGTGTGCTTGTGTTGTGTTGTCCCGTTTGCGTATGTTTATGTGTGTCAGTGCTTTCGTTTGATTGACTTCTTGGGAAGTAGCTAAGCAGGTATTTTACCAACTTGATGGGAAGAAATATGATTTCAGTGTAAGCAGATTTCATTACTTAATTCATTGATATTTTTCAATGTGGGGGCGTAGGTCGGAGGCATTTTTGTGCTATCTTGCATTCAATTTCCGGAAATACTTAGAATATTCTTGTGATTTTGGAGAATTGTTTCAGAGGAATGTTCCGCTTTAGCTAAATGACAGCAGGCATAACGAGCACTCTTCTATTATAGTGTTAAGGTTGCGGTGAAATTCCTGGTAAGGCATGCGTGAACTTTTTTTATTGTTCATGTCGTAAGAGTTAGCGCTTTTGCTTTTCTTTGTCTAATTTGTGTTTCTGCCAGTAAATACGTCACTCAGCCGTCAACCAACGCGCTATATTCCAGGAAAAACATGTTGGTGATACCAGCTCGCGGAATTCATTGTCTCTTCCACTATCGAGGGAATTCAGTTACGAAGTGTCTTTCCCGCATTTCCTCTGAGCCCCATCATAAGGTCTGAGAACGTGCGGTAATGATTTTTGAGCCAGGCACCGATCAATGACGTATCGATACTTGGCCGTATCGAACTATTCTTTATTTCTCAAAACTAAGACTGCAAAATAAGCACAATAATAAAAAATAATAAAAAGGAATTCAACAAATGAAACAGGTTTTCAGCGAACGGGAACTCAATAGGCGCTTCCTGGTGGCGAAAATGTTTATCTGTACTCTTATCAGGCAACCGGGGAGTCGTCACTTCACATCTAAAAAAAAAGAAAGCTAGCTTCCTGGTGGCGAAAATGTTTATCTGTACTCTTATCAGGCAGCCAAGGAGTCGTCACTTCACATCTAAAAAAAAAAGCTACAGCAACAATACGCACCAAATGATGAGAGCAAATTGAACACGAAAAGAGGGAAATGGTAAATTGGAAGTGCGCAGTCTCTTCCTGCCTAACGAGTTACGGGATGAGCAAGACTTTTCCGGTCATTCTTCTTTTTTCCTCTTCCTCCCTTTCTCCCCAATTCCTTACCCCATCGCATTTTCGTATTTGTCGAGCGCGCTCTTGTTAGTGTTGGAGAATCGACGCTAAGAATGTTATTTGCGCTGATCCGAGATCAACGCGCACCAGGTTACTCCGGAAGGGGGGAGGGGGAGAGAGATTACGCGAGACACAATCCGTTCCGTCCAGTCGCGACTTCCTTGTTAGTGAGTTTCTTTCTCCCGGCGCCAGCTTCGTCCCCTAAAGTATGCGGCGGCGGCTTTTTTTTTATTCGGGATGTTTCGAGATTCTCCGAGAAAGCTAGAACGAGAAAATGCGCCGAGAACCCTAACCCGGAAAAGAAAACATTGTTAAAGAAAAAAACAACAACATGCGAACGAGAAGTTCGCCGCGTTAGCGTTTGGTTCTCGGATGTCCGGCTGCCTGCTTTCTTCCGCAGCGTCGTTTCTCCCCCGCGAGCTTGTTTAGTTTGGCGTCAACTGCCGGTGCCTACAGCTGTGATTTATTTGTTTTCTTTTCTCTCTTCAGATCTCTTCTCGATTTCTTTGTCAATCTTGGAGTCTTGCCCGCTTGTTTCCCAGTGTTGTTACTCTTGGTTATATTACTGTTTACGCGTATGTGCGTTGTGTGTGCTTGCACGGTTGCGTTTGTGTGAGCGTGTGTGTTTAAGCGCGTTGATGGATGATTGTGTGAGCTTGCGTGTGTATGTGTGTGTTTCTGTGCGCGTGCCTATTGCGCGCGTGTGCTTAGTAACTGGTCTGTTCTTTTTTAATCTTTAAACGTAATTCCATCGAAATTGACAGTAAACAAGGAAAAAACAGATGTACTAGTTTTGTTGCTTCTAACTCGATGCCAAATTTTCATATTCAGCTTTAATAAAAATCCGGTTTCCGTGACTGTGAAGAATATGGTAAGACACACAAAAGGAAGAAGCAAGAAGAAATGTGCGCCTTTGTGCGTGCCAGGGGTGGCTGTCTCGCAATATCTCGCCGGAAGCTCGCTTGTGGTGTTCGTATTCTCCCGTATACTGCTTAGTCATTTCTCTTTCTCTCCCTTCTTTCTCTTCCCCTTCTCCCTTCTGCCAGGGAAGGCTAGCCAACCGGACTCTTGACTGGTTAACATTCCTGCCTACCATCTCTCTCCCTCTCTCTCTTCGGGTGCTAGAACTTGCTTCTCTGTGGATCAAGTTTCCGCCCTGCGCTAATTTAGTTTCATTGTTTCGAGTTAGCTTAACAAGTAACATGTCGTACGGATGTCTGTTGCTGTTGTTTCCTTTGTTTTCGTTTGATCTTTATCACTGCTCTTTTCCCCTGCTTTGTCTATGCGCCTTTCAGCAAATAGATTGCGCGTAGCTCGCTTGGACTTTCTTGCGTGTTTGTCGAGGAGCCCGGGAGTCTGTGCGGGCCACTAAATCCGGATCACGAGCGATGATGAGAAAGCACGATACGATCTGGGGCGCGGCGCGTCATGCAGTTCCGTGCAGCACTGCCAGTGTTACGGGACGAGCCGCGGGTGTACCGGTCAATAGGTGCGCAGTACACGTACGCTTTTTCATTTTGGGAGTACCAGTAGTGGACGCTTCGCTTAATTTCGTTTTCATATCTCACTAGCCATCCTTTGCAGTGATTGGTTGCAAAAGTGTGCGCAGTGTTAAAAAGGAAACACGTTCAGAACAGTTGGTGCTGTGTTGTAGTTACATCGCTTGGTAATTTAGTCCGAAGGAAAATAAACTGCATTGGTCAGACTGCACGTGGCGTTGCTAAGACACGCATATAGCAGCTAGGTGTTAGCGCAAAACTATAGAATATTCGCGAACCCTATTAACTTCGAATGCGGCACCCATTATTTTTTAAACCTTGTAGCTCTTAACCGTGCTGCGTCGGTGCTCCTGAGCACCGTCGTCGCTACCAATGTTGTTTGTTGTCGCTACCTGCGAATCTTTAGAAGTTTATACGGCCGGTAAAACTACTATCCTTACTTCGTATAGCTGTGTAGTAATTTGCTATCGCAATCGATGCTTCGCCTTTCGGGCAATACTGCGACTTTTTGCGGAAGTGAGTGAACATTATCAATCAATCAATCAATCAATCAATCAATCAATCAATCAATCAATCAATCAATCAATCAATCAATCAATCAATCAATCAATCAATCAATCAATCAATCAAACTTATTTACTTTGAAAAGGAGCAGTGTGGGACTAAAAGCTCCAGTAGCTTGACAACGTCCCGATGCCTTACAAGTTGGCAGAGCAGCAAGATGACGGTCAGTCATACATGAGAATTGCAAAGTGGACAAGCGTTTTAGAGTGACAATACAGAATGAAAATGACAAAACTGAGAAAGATCACACAAGCAAAATGGCAGTACAATTATTCAACAACATGAACAGCAGCGGTGTGCAAGACCAGCAAGAATGGAAGCCATATACTAGTCCTTCAAATGAATAAGCTGGCAAGAACGTTCGATAAGACAGTTTTGGTTACACAAATGATCAAAATCTTGTCGGTCTAGTATGTTTAGCAGTGAATGTAGCGTGTAAGACAAAGATTGTCAGTCATAGGAAGTTCTACGGGTGTGTACAAACCACAGCTCTTTATGTCAGGTCTGACGAGCAGTTGTATTTACTCGTAGTCTTGCCAGGTGAACTGCATCATCAATAAACGAAACATTTGTAACACCACATCAACCTGTAGTTGTAAAAGCAAAACACGGGAAGAATTTCATACTTAGGAAAAAAGGGGTTCTGTGGAGTAAGTGTGATGCACAATGTAACGCACGGCTCTTTTTTGCAGCAAATGTAGCTTGTGCAACTTTGTCGTGCCAGTTGTGCCCCACACTAGGTTGCAGTACTGCGTGGTGGACACCGCCATAGCATTACATAGCATTACCTTTACCTTAGTAGGGAGAATGCGTCGCATACGTGCAATGACACCAATGGCAGCGATATGAGCGAGCATGGCTTGAACAAAAAACGTTCGCTGCGTGCCAGCTATGCAGTGAAGCGCAAACATTCACCTCGCTCGTGGGCGTCAGCTAAGGGCATGACAGCTGCTCTTATCAATAGTTCATTTTCGCTTTTCCTGGTGTGTAATTGGCTGGAATATATTGCACCGCAGGTATTGTCAGCGTCAACGTTTTATTCCTTTTTGTTTTGCATGTTTCGAATTGATTATAAACTGTTCGACTTCAAGTCATGCACACAGATTCGAATAAAACTGCGCCTCTCTTCGTTAAAGCTTCACCTTCTGTAATGTTCATCATTACGAGGCGAATTACTACCTCGAGTCAGCTTAGAATCTGTACGGCCATGTGATAAAGTCAACCTTCAGTAAGTCGCCAAATCATCGCACGTTCTTAAGGTTTCAGGAATTTCTAACGCGCTTCCCAAGACACTCGGTAACCTGGACACGGGCCACAGAGCTTTCGCAACCACTGCACCATATTAGGGACTCGCGGAGCAAGAGCTGCACAGAGTTCATGGCGCCCGAAATGGTATACCGAAGGATTTAGCGTGGCGGGTGCAAGTCTGGCAACCAAGATACATAGGATCAAAACAAACATCGCGCAAGAGGTTGCAAGGAGGGTGAAAGCGAAGGGTCGTGGGCTGACCCCTGTGTCGGGAACGAAGGAAAATGGGGAAAACACGAACGCATACATGCACAAAAAAAAGCAAGGTGACCTGGGAGGACAGGATTAGGGTCTCGGCTGCAAGTTCTTTCGTTGGTGCGTTTTCTTTTTTTATTTCTTCGTTCATGTTTTTTTTTCGCTGGGTGTTGCTGTCAAGGGAACGCGTAAAGAATGTTCGGAGAGAAGAAGCCGGTCGGGGGCTTCGAAGGCTCTAAGACTGCACGTGTACGCCTGTGTCCTCGGTATTACAAGTCCACTTGTACAGGACAAGTGCTTTGTTCTCGGAAACTCTTGCCTCCCGGCTCACGGGACGCAGGATGTACGGCCTGTCGACAAACGAGGAAGGATGGCGGAAAGGGAAAGAATTACGGGAAGGTGGAAGCTGGGCTTAAGGAAAGAGGGAAGAGAGGATTTGGGTGTCGACTTGGCTTGCCTCGTGGTGTGCGGCGGACGCCGCGCGCCGATGCCTGGGATGAAATAACGAAAATTCGGCAGACTGAGAGACAGAGATGGATAGGGAGATAAGTTGATGGAATGGGAGAGAGAGCGAAATGGAAGTATAAAGATAGCTAGGTAGACACGCATATATATATATATAGATTGATGTAGATGGACAGCCAAACAGATAGATGGACAGATAGATAGAGAGGTAGATAACGGGTTAGCTAGCTAGCTATTTAGATAGATAGATAGATAGATAGATAGATAGATAGATAGATAGATAGATAGATAGATAGATAGATAGATAGATAGATAGATAGATAGATAGATAGATAGATAGATAGATAGATAGATAGATAACAAAGCTGTGCCGTGAGTTTGAGAGTGTTGCATTGCATGTTGCAAGTGACAGGTTTTGTTCGTGAGCGTTGTGACATTCGTGGCCAATCAAATTCTCGTCCCATTTGTCGCGCTGATTTTCCGCGATGAAACCGTAACAACGCGCCCTCTCCTCTCCGTCTACAAGGAAATTCTCGTGTGGCATGAACTTAACACCATTTGTACATGTTCATGATCATCATTATCATCATCATCAACCTACTTCTATACCCACTGCAGGACGAAGGCCTCTCACTGCGATCTCCAATTACTCCTGTCTTGCCCTAGCAGGTTAGCTGAGTCCAACTTGCGCTTGCAAATTTCCTAATTTCATCCCACTTAGTGCTCTGCAGTCCTCGACTGCTACATTTTACCTCTTACATGTTACCGCTAGCGTACGATCTCTCCCCCCGTTTGATTTTATCTTTCGCGCTGTAACGCGGCAGTGAAAGCGTGCCTATCAGAATGGGTGGTAACGCCTAATCTGCGATGCCTACAAAGAGTGCTCACTGCTCACGTATCTTCGCGTGCTGTGTTGTCGCCGCTTACTTAGCGTTGAAGAGGTACGCGCGAGCCCGTATCTTGAAAGCGATATGCGAAAGAGGGAGAGTGAGGCGTGTGTTGAAAGCACCGTGGGCGCTGTGTTATCGCCGTTTCTGTGGCGCTGAAGAGAGATGCAGCGCGAAGGGGAATTCGCTCGCTGCTGCGGGTGCTATCTCGGAAGCGGTCCTCTTACGGGAGGGACGGACTTCTCGTTGGACAAGCATAGAAATGCTTGCGCATTTAAAAGAGTGCGAGATTGAGAGGGTGAACTGTTACACCATAACGCGGGCTGGATTTTCGCGTGCAGCTGTTTATACATCCAGTCGAAATGTCGCAACCGGCGAATAAAACAAGAAAAAAAAAGAAACGTGGCGGCGAGATACAAAAGAGCGTGCGCATTGCGAAGTACCGTCCCCCGTGCGGATATACGGGGACCCGCCGTATCATAAGCGTCGTGCTGCCCATAATGTCGTGGGCTTTGTTCTTCACCGTACTCTCGTGATCGACGGAGTTCCATTCCGCGCGCCTTCCCGCAGTGCAGCGTCATTCTTTCGCGTTATATCGTCCTCCGGCTTCCTTTCTCCCCATTTGCTCCGTGCCATCTCACCGCCCCCGCCCCCCCCCCCTCGCGCTTGTGACTCGCCGATGAAAGGGCTCCGGGGGGTGATTGACCGGGGAGTCGTATTCCGATGCGGAGAGACTCCCCGGAGAGACGGTCCACGAGGAAACGCCGTTGCGATGGTTGATGCTCCGGAAGTGGCGCTTGTCCACGCACGCGTGACAATATCGCAAGCACGCCGACCGAGCACCCCCTCCCTCCCCTCTCCTCTCTCTCTCCCCCCCCCCCCCCCTTTCTTACCGTGCACTACGCTGTCCGCTTGCTGGCACCCGCTTTATTTCTCTGGGGACAGTTGCGGATGTGGCGGATTTACGTTAACGCCGTGGAGCGCTTCGCGAGGAAACAAAACGTTATGGATATGACGAGTCGTAAAATTGGTCATATTCATAACGTGAATTGTGAAGAATAGTGAGTCGTAAAACTCACTATTCTTTGCAAACGAAAAAAGAAACAGAACACGTCTTGGACTCAAACAGTGAAGCTAGCGAACAACAACATATGAGTGCGATGAGTTTTAGAAGTGACTGGTGTTTTCCAGCAAAGAAAATCCTCGCTTTAACAAACAAACAAACAAACAAACAAACAAACAAACAAACAAACAAACAAGACGCATGAATATAATCCTTTTACAGGCGGAGAAACCTGTTATAAAATTTGTTTCACCATCATAGTTGCTACGTAGCGCCGGAAAAATCGCCGTGCGATGCCGTGGTTGGTTGTATACGGGGATTAACAGAAGAAAAAAAAAAAACGGGAAAGGCCCCGTCGGCGAAAGCTCTGCAGGACTCGAAATAAAGCTGTTACCATCCAACCCACCAAAGGTTCAGGCAAACATACCAAAGGGCAACGTCTGAGACCGGCAGTTTGCGTACCGAGTACGTAGGCCACAGAAGTTAGAACTCGTCGCCGCCATTGGCGAGTGGTGGTCCATCGACGCATCCCATGTAGCAAATGAAACGGCGTGTCCGCCTCCGTAGCTTCAGCTCATTAAAAAAATTAAATTCTGGGGTTTTACGTGCCAAAAGCACTTTCTGATTATGAGGCACGCCGTAGTGGAGGACTCCGGAAATTTAGACCACCTGGGGTTCTTTAACGTGCACCTAAATCTAAGTACACGGGTGTTTTCGCATTTCGCCCCCATCGAAATGCGGCCGCCGTGGCCGGGATTCGATCCCGCGACCTCGTGCTCAGCAGCCTAACACCATAGCCACTGAGCAACCACGGCGGGTCTTCAGCTCATTAGGTCACGCATCCTCTGTGGCAGCGGGAACACTGCGACAAGTTTTGGTCGCGTCCCATAGACGGTAGCGGACAGTGCCATGGTTACTGGCATGGCACGGTTATTATTATTATTATTATTTTTTTGCACACATATACACAGGTAACAGGAAAGGGATAGCGAGGTGCAGGCTGGCAACTGCCACCGGAAGGGGCACAACGCCTGCCTACTCTTCTGAAGGGAGGCGACAGCAACACAGAAATGGAAGATAGGAAGGAGGTCAGGAAAAAGGAAAAAGGAAAGGAGAGCAACAGGACAAATCTAAAGACCAAAGACGGTTGTGGAACCGAGCAGAACAAAGAACTTGAAGGATCGGCATTCTATCTTATGGTGGCGCCGGCCGACATGCTGACACGTGGCACGCCTTGGGAAAGTAAGGGAGCCGAATAAGGAAAGAAGGAAATAAAGGAAGAAGGAAAGAAAGAAAGAAGGAAGGAACGAAACTATGGCTTCACTTTTTCCGTTAGTGTACTGTTCGATAGGTGTTGCTGAGAGCGAGTAGGCAACAAAAGTGCGACAGCACCTCGCGACGCCTGATGGCATGGAGGACGCAATAGATGGTAGTTGCACGAGTTGGTAGCAAGAAGGACCCGGCAACATCGCGAAAGCTTAAGAGAGAACAACGAGAAAAAAGGCGACGCGCTGAAGCGAGAGAACTGAGGTAGGTCGGAATACTCTTCTTTTTTTTCGTGGAACTTGCCGAGTCCGGCAGCAGGCCCGCATGTTCGGAGCCCGCATCGCATGTCCACTCGCAGCGGACAGCGCTTTGTGCTTAACCTCTCCTACGGTGCCGGTGTGAAAGACTGCATGGGGTCGCTTTTGTTTCCCGCATTTTGCTTTCGCGTTCGATATTACGCTTTGTTTCAGCATGCTTAGCTACATGATCCTCTTACTCTGCTTTTGTGTGTGTGTTTTCGCCTTGGAAGATAGTTCGAAGATAGTGGCTCTATATCGACTGCGGCGCATTGAGTAAGAGTGAGAGAAGAATAAGAGTAACAGAAGCAGACAGATCGGCAATTCGCCGGCTTAGCCGTCAGTGCTGTACAACTTCGGGGGTCGTGTAAAAGGTAGGCAGCATGAATGTGAAACAACAACAACAACAACAACAACAACAACAACAACAACAACAACAACAACAACAACAACAACAACAACAACAACAACAAAGATTGCAGGTGCGTTTGCGCATAGTAAATGTAACACGCATTCCCCGCAGGGACAACTGACCAATTGAGCGACGTGGAGTTGAAAGCCTGCGGTCCCAGCGAAAGTCCCAGGACTCCTTTCTCTTTTGAGATCGTGTTATCTTCAGAAATAAACCTTTTGTATGCGTGGAATTCAGATCCCAAGAAGATGGGACACAACAGAGGGCTATGCTTTCTAGCCGAGTGCTTTTGCCTGCCTATCTGTCCTGATGAGACCCAGGCGTGCGTGCCAGGTGACGAAGCCGCCTTACATCGCCTGTCCTGGAAAGAGGAATGGGGATGTCGTGTTCTCCTTGACGTGACGCTCGGGCAGCTTTGTCCGCGTGATCATTTCCACTGATGCCGCAATAGCCAGGAATCCGCGGAAAAAACAAACAAACTTGGAGGACGCTTAAGAAGAAACTTTAACTCGGGGACCCCTATCTAAATACATGGGAAAGGAGAAATCGTTTTTCTCGGCAACCACTGCACTAGATTTGATGGGGTCTGTTGCATTTAAAATAACAAGTCGAAATCTAGTGACTGTTCGTTGCGAATTTTTTATTTAGATCGTCAATTTCTTTAATAAAATTTGAAAGAAATTGCAAATGTTCAGAGAACGAAACTATAAAGGTTACAATTCAGTAACTCGGCAGTGAAAAACGATATGAAAATTCTGTGAATTTCGTGAAATGTTGTACACCCCGAGAGCATCGAGTCCGTCCGTAGATGTCCCCGGCGGTAGATCCGGAGCGCTCTTATGTGCCGTGCGTATTAGGATATACGCCATCTCTGTTTCTTTGCGCCTGAGCTCATGATACCGGAGGCTGTATTCAACTCTGCATATTGCAAAAGGTTGAGCTAGTCTAATTGCGTCTGATTCGCTTAGTCCTCATCCGTTCCGCGTAACTCATCCTATCATTGTTGTGATTTCCTTGAACGAAGTCTTTAGAGTTTTGTTGGGTGTAGTCTGCCCTTGTATCGTGTTGTATCCACAATACTCAGACCCTCACATTTTTTTGGATCCATTAAGATTCGAATTTCCAAGCTTCAGTTTCAGCCTTTTGAGAGTTGTAACGTTTTCCGTGCACCGTTATTCGTCGAGTTTCCCTATTGTCCCTTTTTAGAATGCGATGCAGCAAGACCTTAGGATTGGCGATACCGACGAGTTACAGCCGCTTTCAGACTTCGCCCGAACACTCTCGGTAGGCCTCTAGTGCCATTTTTCTCAACCACGGGATGCAAAAAAAGCGCATCTCTCTCTCTCTCTCCTTGTTTGAAGCATGCAAACTGTACCTGTACTTGAAGGGTACTGCAACCGCAACGCTCTTGCTCACTCTATTGCAGCCGAGTCAAAAGGCGGCTACACAGATGACTTGTTTAGCCTATGAAGGCAGAAAAATGAACGGGGGATACCCCTGAGGCATCCCTGGTAACGCTGTTCATGTTCCTACTGCGTCAAAAATGTCTCCTTACTTTGAAAACTATAGCCGATTGACCGATTGCTTGATTGAGTGGCTGATATATGATTGCGCCGGAAACGTTGACAACATATATGTCGTCTACCGCCTCCATGCAGTAAATTCATTTGTATATTTTTTAAATAGCTCTGTTTCAGCCGACTTTGTCGGCACCGAGTTTTCGTCTTCTATGACGAGCTCGTTATGCATAAAACGCTGCAATCTGTCCCAGCAGTGGGGAAAAAAATGTGTTTGGCAAGATCAGGCCTAGAGTTTGTAAGAGAGGGAAGGAAAGACACGAATGTTAAATAGGCTTTTTTCCAGTTTGCTACCATAAACGTAGGCACGGGGACGAGCGAGTAAAGTAAAGACAGGGCAGGGGTTCATATTAATCATCCGCACTAAACAAAGTGCAGCATGTCTAGAGCTGGAAAATAAATCTGCCGCCTTCATGGCTTCACGAGCTTCGAGGCGAGGCTTTCAAGACCTTTGCTTCGGTAGAGGCCGATCTTACAGTCCACCGAAGTGGCCCTGGAGGTTCTCGCGTCGTTATCTTTAAGCAGGAACAATGCCATAAGCGACTTTGCACTTCTCCACTGAGCGCCCGTGGCCGAATGATCCATTCTAGTGTAAAAGTAATCAATTAGCGAAGGTAGCCCCAGCCCACAGCCGACATCAGTAGTTCGTGAAATACAGCTGACACTCGGCAGGTTTCTCATGGGTGATACCGAAGACGAAAACGATATATCCTAACGAGTGTGTCATTAAAAGCGCGTGGATCGTGTGCATAGAAAGAAGCGCAGTTATGAGGCAGCTCCTTCGTGCGGGAGCGACCGCGTCTCTCATATAGGCTAGCTCCAGATTTCTCGCGCTCTCAAATGCAGCACATTCGCTCTGCTTATTCCCCTATCCAGAGCGATCGAACGCGCTCTGGCATCATCATCATCATCATCATCATCATCATCATCATCATCATCATCATCATCATCATCATCATCTTCTTCTTCTTCTTCTTCTTCTTCTTCTTCTTCTTCTTCTTCTTCTTCTTCTTCTTCTTCTTCTTCTTCGTCATGTCCACTGCAGGACGAAGGCCTCTCCCTGCGATCTCCAATTACCCCTGTCCTGCGCCAACCGACTGCAACTAGCACCCGCAAATTTCCTAATTTCGTCGCACTAGTCTTCTGCCGTCCTCTACTGCGCTTCCCTTCTCTTGGTACCCATTCTGCCACCCTAATGGTCCAGCGGTTATCTAGTCTGCGCATTTGGTAGCTGGTAACGAAACGGTTCTGATATAGCGGGGCAGTTAAATACGGCACGCGCAGCCCCTCACGCAAAAGGTGTTTCCAGCGCTCCTTCTTTTTCCCACCTTAAAGCGCGTATACCTGTAAACGCGAAAGGGAGGTGTTGGTAATGCTCGTGCGACTCGGAACGAATTACTGTCGAGTATGCGCCCGTTTTTACCCTTCCTCCCGGAAACGGTAGCAGCCGTAGCGCGAAACACGCCAGGAAATTAACGGGGATCTATAGCCAGGTAAAACGTAATCACACAAAACAAGTGCGACACAAAGCACGCGTGAGCTAGAGAGTGTCGTCGGGCCGCGAGGAGAGTTGTGGGGAGGAGTAAACGACGAGGGCGTGCGGGAAAGGAGGCTTAAATAAAGGGAGAGCGAAACAAAGGGGAAAGGCAAGGCACGCGACGTAAAAAGCCGAGGAGCTTTAGGGAAGCCAGCTGTCCAATACCTTGCCGGCTCTTGCAAGAGAGTGGGAGGGGAAGGGCCTGAAGAGCCGACGCCTCTAAATGGAGCACTGGATGGGATGCCGTAATGATGATGGAACGTGCTAAACGACTCTGCAGCGCGCTGAGAGTAGGACAGGGAGAAGGGAGAAGCCGGTCGTGCGGTAAGAAACGAAACAACGCTTCACGAAAAAAAAAGCTGAGTGAAAAAACAAGGGGAAGTAAGGGAAGAAATGGGAGTAGTGCCGAAGGTGGAGTCAGCGACGGGCACAAAGGGGAAGGAATTGAAGAATTGTAGAGCTATGACGGGCGCGGTGTGTAAGCGCGCCAAAAAGATGCCATGTCGGGGATCTTGGTATGAAGAAAAATGGGAAACAGGGCGAGGGGAAGGCTTGGTCACGGAAAGTTAGGGAAAACACGGAAGTGGAATGGGAAAAAGGAAGATATCAAAAGTCGAGAGCATTAGCTGCGCGATGAACGAGCTATATAGAGTGGAAGCAAGAAATAAAGGTTTGAACGGGCAAAACAAAGAAGGCGAAAATGGGTAAAGCCTTACGAGAGAATACACTAAGATCGAGAATTGGGAAAAGGCCGTGGCATAAAGTGTAGAGCTAAGAAAAGCGAGGGAAAAATAGTCGGAACACAAAGAGTTACAGGAAGGAAGGGGGGAGGCGGATACTTGCTGTGATGGTTCGGCAATGGAAACGGGAAGGGGGAACGAGGAAAATAAATGAAACTGGACATGAGTGTGGGATGCGGAAAGAATGGGGAACGGGAAGGCAGAAAAAGGCGGCGCTCGGTCGGTCCTGGTCGAAACGAGACAGAGCATAATGACGCGGAGACATGACCAACGGGCGAAGGGAAGAAAGGGAGTTTTGTGTCAATGAGAAGAGCCAAACACGGAATGGTGGTAAAACAAAAGACGAAGGAATGACACGTCATCGTCGTCGTCTCAGTCGTTCACTTCCTGCCGGGTCGATGCCTCGTTGTCGCCGCCTTCCTCCTCCTCTTCCGGGTTTCCCTCCCTTCTTCCTTTTTCTTCCCCTCTCCACGGAAGCTCTTTGCGCTGAAAAGGTGGTAAAACTGGGGAGAGAAGGGGCTTTCGTTTCTTTTTTATTAACGCTGCTGGGTGTATGAGTATCTGTCTACGAGTGGGTTTGTTTTGCGTTCGCTTCCTCTTACTCCTTCTTTTTTATTGGCTGCCCTAATGGAGATGAGGACATAGAAACTGCCCGTTTCGTCTCAGTGACTTCCGGGTTTGTTTCACATTGTACATATATGCGCTCTGTCGCCCTAGTACCGTGCAGCGTTTTGTGGAAGAGGCTGTGTTTTCCCCAGATGAATGTCTGGGGAAGAGAGAAGGCTGATACTTACAAATCACGGTTTCAAAGGTTTCTTGCCATTGAATATTGTTGAATTGTTGAAAATGGTGCAAAGGGAGAATGCACCTGGCGCGATCAGTGTTTCCTTTGACCCTCATATGAGTCGTTTCAACCAGATCTTTTCGGTGGCTTCATTGTTAGAGCCTCCCGAACAGAATGCGCCGGCGATGTGGCAAAAAAATAAAAAAAAGATTGCATAGGGCTGCTTTGTGTATATAGCTTAACGGTATGTTCATAGAGTGTGCCAGGTAAATTTATCCAATGTTTAGAAAGTGTTCGGTAACGTTAGCATGGTACT